>NC_083724.1:80557364-80858593 GCF_028564815.1 Eubalaena glacialis | reverse complement strand
AGTGGGATTGCTGAGTCATATGGTAATTTTACTGTTAGTTTTTTAATAAACCTCCATACTGTTCTCCATAGTGGCTGTCAATTTACATTCCCACCAACAGTGAAAGAGGGTTCCCTTTTCTCCACACCCTCTCCAGCATTTGTTATTTGTGATGCCCATTCTAACTGGTGTGAGGTGATACTTCATTGTAGTTTTGATTTGCATTTCTCTAATAATTAGTGATGTTGAGCACTTTTTCATGTGCCTCTTGGCTCTCTGTATGTCTTCTTTGCAGAAATGTCTATTTAGGTCTCTGCCCATTTTATGATTGGGTTGTTTGTTTTTTTGATATTGAGCTGCATGAGCTGTTTATATATTTTGGAAATTCATTCTTTGTCCATTGATTGGTTTGTAAATATTTTCTCCCATTCTGAGGGTTGTCTTTTCATCTTGTTTATAGTTTCCTTTGCTGTGCAAAAGCTTTTAAGTTTCATTAGGTCCCATTTGTTTATTTTTGTTTTTATTTCCATTACTCTAGGAGGTGGGTCAAAAAAGATCTTGCTGTGTGTGATTTATGTCAAAGAGTGTTCTTCCTATGTTTTCCTCTAAGAGTTTTATAGTGTCCGGTCTTACATTTAGGTCTTTATCCATTTTGAGTTTATTTTTGTGTATGGTGTTAGGGAGTGTTCTAATTTCTTTCTTTTACATGTAGCTGTCCAGTTTTCCCAGCACCACGTACTGAAGAGACTGTCTTTTCTCCATTGTATATCCTTGCCTCTTTTGTTATACATTAGTTGACCATAGGTGTGTGGGTTTAATCTCTGGGCTTTCTGTCCTGTTCCATTGATCTATATTTCTGTTTCTGTGACAGTACCATATTGTCTTGATTACTGTAGCTTTGTAGTATAGTCTGAAGTCAGGGAGTCTGATTCCTCCAGCTCTGTTTTTTTTTCCGTCAAGATTGCTTTGGCTATTTGGGGTCTTTTGTGTTTCCATACAAATTTAAGATTTTTTTGTTCTAGTTCTGTGAAAAATGCCATTGGTAGTTTGTTAGGGATTGCATTGAATCTGTAGATTACTTTGGGTAGTGTAGTTATTTTTGTAATATTGATTCTTCCAATCCAAGAACATGATATATCTCTCCATGTGTTTGTGTCATCTTTGATTTCTTTCCTCAGTGTCTTATAGTTTTCTGAGTACAGGTCTTTTACCTCCTTAGGTGGGTTTATTCCTAGGTATTTTACTTTTTTTGTTGCAGTGGTGAATGGGATTGTTTCCTTAATTTCTCTTTCTGATCTTTAATTGTTAGTGTATAGGAATGCAAGAAGTTTCTGTGCATTAATTTTGTATCCTGCAACTTTACCACATTCATTGGTTAGCTCTAGTAGTTTTCTGGTGGCATCTTTAGGATTCTCTATGTATAGTATCATGTCATCTGCAAACAGTGACAGTTTTACTTCTTCCTTTCCAATTTGTATTCCTTTTATTTCTTTTTCTTCTCTGATTGCCATGGCTAGGACTTCCAAAACTATGTTGAATGATAGTGGTGAGAGTGGACATCCTTGTCTTGTTCCTGATCTTAGAGGAAATGCTTTCCGTTTTTCACCATTGAGAATGATGTTTGCTGTGGGTTTGTCGTATATGGCCTTTATTATGTTGAGGTAGGTTCCCTCTATGCCCACTTTCTGGAGAGTTTTTATCATAAATGGGTGTTGAGTTTTGTCAAAAGCTTTTTCTCCATCTATTGAGACGATCATGTGGTTTTTATTCTTCAATTTGTTAATATGGTGTATCACATTGATTGATTTGCATATATTGAAGAATCCTTGCCTCCCTGGGTAAATCCCACTTCATCATGGTGTATGATCCTTTAAATGTGTTGTTGGATTCTGTTCGCTAGTATTTTGCTGAGGATTTTTGCATCTATATTCATCTGTGATATTGGTCTGTAATTTTCTTTTTTTGTAGTATCCTTGTCTGGTTTTGGTATCAGGGTGATGGTGGCCTCGTAGAATGAGTTTGGGAGTGTTCCTTCCTCTGCAACTTTTTGGAAGAGTTTGAGAAGGATGGGTGTTAGCTCTTCTCTAAATGTTTGATAGAATTCACCTGGGAAGGCATTTGGTCCTGGACTTCTGTTTGTTGGAAGATTTTTAATCACAGTTTCAATTTCATTTCTTGTGATTGGTCTGTTCATATTTTCTATTTCTTCCTGGTTCAGTCTTGGAAGGTTATACCTTTCTGAGAATTTATCCGTTTCTTCCAGGTTGTCCATTTTATTGGCATAGAGTTGCTTGTAGTAGTCTCTTAGGATGCTTTGTATTTCTGCAGTGTCCATTGTACGTTCTCCTTTTTCATTTCTCATTTTATTGATTTGATTCCTCTCCCTCCTTTTCTTGATGAGTCTGGCTAATGGTTTATCAATTTTGTTTGTCTTCTCAAAGAACCAGCTTTTAGTTATATTGATCTTTGCAATTGTTTTCTTTGTTTCTATTTCATTTACTTCTGCTCTGATCTTTATGATTTCTTTCCTTCTACTAACTTTGGGTTTTGTTTGTCCTTCTCTCTCTAGTTCCTTTAGGTGTAAGGTTAGATTGTTTATTTGAGATTTTTCTTGTTTCTTGAGGTAGGATTGTATTGCTATAAACTTCCCTCTTAGAACTGCTTTTGCTGCATCCCGTAGGTTTTGCATCATCGTGTTTTTGTGGTTATTTTTCTCTAGGTATGTTTTCATTTCCTCTTTGATTTCTTCAGTGATCTCTTGGTTATTTAGTAATGTATTGTTTAGCCTCCATGTGTTTGTGTTTTTTATGTTTTTCTCCCTGTAATTTCTTTCTTTCTTTTTTTATAATTTATTTTATTTATTTTTGGCTGCATTGGGTCTTTGTTGCTGCCCGAGGCCTTTCTCTAGTTGTGGCAAGTATGGGCTACTCTTCATTGCGGCGCGTGGGCTTCTCATTGCGGTGGCTTCTCTTGTTCTGGAGCATGGGCTCTAGGCACGCGGGCTCAGTAGTTGTGACTCGCGGTCTCTGGAGCACAGGCTCGGCAGTTGTGCACGGGCTTAGTAGCTCCACCACGTGGGATCTTCCCGCACCAGGGCTTGAACGCTTGTCCCCTGCATTGGCTGGTGGACTCTTAACCACTACACCACCCAGGAAGCCCCCTGTAATTTATTTCTAATCTCATAGCATTGTGGTCGGAAAAGATGCTTGATATGATTTCAGTTTTCTTAAATTTACCGAGGTCTGATTTGTGACCCAAGATGTGATCTTTTCTGGAGAATGTTCCATGTGCACTTGAGAAGAAAGTGTAAGCTGCTGTTTTCATATGGAGTGTCCTATAAATATCAATTATATCTATCTGGTCAATTGTGTCATTTAAAGCTTGTGTTTCCTTATTCATTTTCAGTCTGGATGATCTGTCCATTGGTGTAAGTGAGGTTTTAAAGTCCCCCACTGTTATTGTGTTACTGTTGGTTTCCTCTTTTATAGCTGTTAGCATTTGCCTTATGTATTGAGGTGCTCCTATGTTGGTGCATATATATTTATAATTGTTATATCTTCTTCTTGGGTTGACCCCTTGATCATTATGTAGTGTCCTTCCCTGACTCTTGTAATGTTCCTTATTTTAAAGTCTATTTTATCTGGTATAAGTATTGCTACTCCAGCTTTCTTTTGATTTCCATTTGTATGGAATATCTTTTTCCAACCCCTATATGAAATTTAAAACATGAAAAACTAAACTGTCTCATTAGGGGATGCTCCTGTGGTTTAAAACCAAAAAGAAAACCAAGGAAGTTTTTAATGAGGGTTATGATACTGGTCACGTCATTTGGAGGGGGAAGGGAGTGATGGGAAGACACATGCAGTGGGCATCAGGGGTACAGGAAATGTTCCATCTGTGACTGCATGGTGGTTACACAGGGGCTCACTTAATAAATATTCATCATTTAGCCTTAATGTACTATTCTGTGTATATTTCACCTAAATAAATAAATAAAGAGAGAGAGAAAAGAAAAAAAAATAGGAAAAAATTTCATTGCTTGCTAATTCCTGGAACAGTTTAAATCCCATGGGAAATATCTATTCCTTGAAGATTTGATAAATTCACTCACGCAAATCTCTGGACTTAGATTTTCTTTTAAAAGCAATTATTTGATAATCTCACCTTTTTCCCTAATATATATTTATCTGCTTGGGTGTCTCCTTCTTGAAATGATTATTTGCATTTCCCAAGAATGTTGTTTTGGGGAGTGATTTTTCAATTGTATTACCGCAAAGTTCAGCAACACTCATCTATTTTAGATTTTATATATGGGTTTATGATTGCTGTCTTTTGGCCATTCCTCAGTGTTACTCCTTATATATCTAACATTCCCTCTTTTGATAGGAATTTCCAGTTTTTGCTACTACAAACATTGTTGTGAAAAGCATCCTTGTGCATATACTTTCACCTACTTGTGTCTTCATTTCTGTATGTTTTGCAGATATTTCAATTCACACTATGACTGTTAATGTATGAGGGTATCCATTTTCCTTACATCCTCATTGAATCTTAATATTACCACACTTTAATTTTGCCAGTCTGATCAGTAAAAATTGAATTATCATTTTGTAACTTGCATTTTCCTAATTGGCAGCAAGCCTAAAACTTTTTTTGAACGCTTATTGTCCATTTCTATTTCCCCTTACATGAATTTGTTTTACCTACTTTTTTTCTTGATTTATATTTTTAGTATGAATTTGCAATTTGGTGAAGAAGAATATTAACTCTTTGTCTATATACATGTTAAAATTTTATCCACCATATCAGCTCTTTTTTTTTTTTTTAATGTCATGTTTGATGTCTTCTGCGATGGAAGATTTTCTATTTTATATAAGAAGATATTTCTATTTTTTCATTTAAGACTTTGGATTATTTTCCTTTCTTAAGAAAGTTTCACTCATTTTAAATCATGCAAATTTTACTTTATACTGTATCTATATCTATGTCTGTATCCATATCTATATCTATATCTATCTGGAATTTATTTCTCTCTATGTTGTGATAGAGGGTATATTCTTTTTATAAAAATATTTAAATATTTTCCTTTATTCATCAGTGTTTTCAGTATACATGTGGTCTTTTTTTTTTTTTTCTTTTTGTGCTGGAGGAGGTATAATGAAGCTTTTAAAAGTATGGTCTTTGAAGTCATTTGGCCCAGTGACTTGTTTGGTATGTGGATGGGAGCAAATCAACTATATTAATTTTCTCTTTTCAAATTCATCAGCCTCACTTTATCTTTTAAAAAAAATTTTTTTTATTTGTGGCTACATTGGGTCTTCATTGCTGCGCACAGGCTTTCTGTATTTGTGGCGAGTGGGAGCTACTCTTCGTTGTGGTGTGTGGGCTTCTCATTGCGGTGGCTTCTCTTGTTGTGGAGCACAGGCTCTAGGCGCGTGGGCTTCAGTAGTTGCAGCATGTGGGCTCAGTAGTTACAGCACATAGGCTCTAGGGCACGTGGGCGTCAGTAGTTGTGGTGCGCGGGCTCAGTATTTGTGGCTCGTGGGCTCTAGAGTGCAGGCTCAGTAGTTGTGGCACACGGGCTTAGTCGCTCCGCAGCATGTGGGATTTTCCTGGACCACGGATTGAACATGTGTTCCCTGCATTGGCAGGCGGATTCTTAACCACTGCACCACCAGGGAAGTCCCAGCCTTGCTTTATCTTTAAGACTTTGTTCCTACTTAAAATTTTCTTTAATTGCTAATAATGATAATCTTTTTCCTTGCTAATAATGCACTTAGTGATCTGCCTTTCTTTCCACTAATTTTTGCCTTTACTGGAGCCATATTTTTTTTTTTTAATTTTTATTGGAGTACAGTTGCTTTACAATGTTGTTCGTTTCTGCTGTGTAGCAAAGTGAATCAGTTATATGTATAAATATATCCACTCTTTTTTAGATTTTCTTCCCATTTAGGTCACCATAGAGCACTGAGTAGAGTTCCCTGTGCTATATATTAGGTTCTCATTAGTTATATATTTTCCATAGAAGTGTATGTATGTCAATCCCAATCTCCCAATTCATCCCACCCCTTCTTCCCCCCCTTGGTAACCGTAAGTTTGTTCTCTACATCTGTGACTATTGCTGCTTAGCAAATAAGTTCATCTGTACCATTTTTTAGATTCCATATGTAACCGGTATTGTACAATATTTGTTTTTCTTTCTCTGACTTACTTCACTCTGTATAACAGTCTCTTTGTCCATCCATGTCTCTGGAAATGACACTGTTTCAGTCCTTTTTATGGCTGAGTAATATTCCATTGTATATATGTAGCACACCTTCTTTATCCATTCCTCTGTCGATGGACATTTAGGTTGCTTCCATATTGTGGCTATTGTAAATAGTGCTGCAGTGAACATCGGGGTGCATGCATCCTTTTGAATTCTGGTTTCCTTTGGATATACGCCTAGGAGTGGAATTGCTGTCATATGGTAGCTCTATTTTTAGTTTTTTAAGGAACCACCATACT
This sequence comes from Eubalaena glacialis, assembly GCF_028564815.1. NCBI lineage: Eukaryota > Metazoa > Chordata > Mammalia > Artiodactyla > Balaenidae > Eubalaena > Eubalaena glacialis. The sequence goes on along the minus strand of NC_083724.1, from coordinate 80,852,107 downwards.
GTTCTCTGTAGTGGCTGTACCAGTTTACATTCCCACCAACAGTGCAAGAGGGTTCCCTTTTCTCCACACCCTCTCCAACATTTATTGTTTGTACATTTTTTAATGATGGTCATTCTGACTGGTATGAGCTGATACCTCATTGTAGTTTTGATTTGCATTTCTCTAATAATTAGTAATGTTGAGCATCTTTTCATGTTTGTTGGCCATCTGTATGTCTTCTTTGGAGAAATGTCTATTTAGATCTTGTGCCCATTTTTGGATTGGGTTGTTTGTTTTTTGATATTGAGCTGCATGAGCTGCTTGTATATTTTGGAAATTAGTCCCTTGTCAGTTCCTTTGTTTGCAAATATTTTCTCCCATTCTGAGGGTTGTCTTTTTGTTTTGTCTATGGTTTCCTTTGCTGTGCAAAATGTTTTAAGTTTAATTAGGTCCCATTTGTTTATTTTTGTTTTCATTTTCATTACTCTAGGCAGTGGATCAAAAAAGATCTTGCTGTGATTTATGTCAAAGTGTTCTGCCTATATTTTCCTCTAAGAGTTTTATAGTGTCTGGCCTTACATTTAGGTCTTTAATCCATTCTGAGTTTATTTTTGTGTATGGTGTTAGGGAGTGTTCTAATTTCATTCTTTTACATGTAGCTGTCCAGTTTTCCCAGCACCACTTATTGAAGAGACTATCTTTTCTCCATTGTATATCCTTGCCTCCTTCATCATAGATTAGGTGACCATAGATGCATGGGTTTATCTCTGGGCTTTCTATCCTGTTCCATTGATCTATATTTCTGTTTTTGTGCCAGTACCAAACTGTCTTGATTAGTGTAGCTTTGTAGTATAGTCTGAAGTCAGGGAGCCTGGTTCTTCCAGCTCTGTTCTTCTTCCTCAGGATTGCTTTTGCTATTCAGGGTGGAGCCAGAAGTTTTTATATGTAGTATTATCTTTATCATATTTCTAAGAATTCTATGATTGCCCTTTTGATTTCTTTTAGAGTGAAGAGTTTTTTAGGAGAATGATTCTTATAGAAATGGTTGAGTATTTTTTAATTTTGTAAATAAATAAATAAATAGGTTAATGTCATTGCATTAACCTCAGTCTTTAATACTTGCTTTGGAGGAATCACTGAGGGTGTTATCTGCCTTATACTTGCCTAATATGTGATTGCTTTGTATAAATGCTCCACGGGCGTTAGAAAATAACTTTCCAAATCTCCTTGCGATTTATAAAGTTTCATAGTTTATTGGCTGGATTTGTATTTGTCATCCATATCCTCATAGCCTTAATGCTTTATCCCTCAAAGAGTTAGAAAGGTATATTAAATCCTCTGACCACTGTGGTAGAAAAGTACACATATTTTGGTTTTTTAATTTATATTATCCTTGCCATTATAACATTTAGACACTTTATAGCCAAAAGAACATTTCTTTCTGGTTATGAGAATTCTAAACTCTGGTCTTCCAAATGCTGTTGCAGACCAAATTGTTATAATTTTATAATGTTTTACTCCATGGTAGAACAACTAGAAAATATTTAAACTTTTGAAAAATTTTAATCTTTGGCCCTGTAAAGAAGTTGACAAACAAATTACATACTATACAAGGCTGTGCTTCCAAGAAAGGCATCCATGAAATTAAATTATGCATTTAGAAGGTGCTCTGTCTAATACTGACAGGTATTAATTGAAGAAATAATTGTCTGGATTTTTAAAAAGACTCTTTATCCCTTTTTTTAATAGGCTTGTTCAAAGTTCCTAAACTGGCTTCTACGTTGAACAAAAATAGCTTTATTTTCTCTCTCAAATGAAGACTAACATGCAGATGACTAGAACCATGTCCATTTCAGTTAAACTTGGGATTCTATAAAGATTCAATTATATATTTCAATAAATGCCCTTGAATTAGGGAACTGCCATGTAGAAATTAAATTAGAGCTGTGTTTTTCAAATTATAATTTTTATTCCCCAGGGAATCATGATAGTATACCAAGGGGTACGTTAAGCCACAGTATTGTGGAATGGCTTCTTAAAGTGTCAGTTATGTTCAGAAATATAGTGGAAGTGAAGAGGGGTAAGGGTAGGCAACTGTGGGAATTAAGTAATGCATCTAGCTAGTAATAAACATTTTTATATTAAACATATTTCTCTTTGTGAATAGAAAACAAAACTTGAATGAAAATGTTATCAGTCTTTACACATAGTAAATATTTAAATATAGTTGACCCTTGAAAAACTCAGGGGTTAGGACTGCCGACCCTGTAAGCAGTGGAAAATCCAGATATTATTTATGGTTGGCCCTCCTCTCAATAGCCACAGCTTTAAACAACCTCGGATTATGTAATAATGTAATATTTACTATTGAAAAAAATCTATGTATAAGTGGACCTGTGCAGTTCAAACTTGTGTTTTTCAAGGGTTGGTTGTAATCGAAAAGCATGTGTGAAGTGTAAATATCCTTCTCACCCCCATAAATTCTCGTTTTCTAGTCCTTCTTCCCAGCACAGTGGGTTTTGTAAGTCTACTACTCACTGCTACCTAGGAGTTTTCTGTAGTTCCCAGTGCAAGACTGTCTGATAAAGCTGGAATGAAACAAATAGGTATGACTCATACATCAGAGCTACTTGTTCTGTATTTCTTTTGGACCAGGTATTTATGAAACATTCTCTTTAGTTCTAATAGTTTTTTTCTTTTTTTCTTTTTTAGTGATCTCTCTTAGATTTTATAGGTAATCATATCTTCTGCTAATAAATATCTCATTTTCCCCCCAATTTATAACTTTTAATTTTTTTATTTTCTTGTTTAAGCTAATATTATCAACAATATTTACTAATAATTATGTTTTTTGTTTTGTTTTCTTAAATTTGGCTAAAATGCTTTAAGAATTTCTTCATTAAATATGATGACAGTCAATTTTTGTTATGTTAAAGAATATCTGACTATTTCTATACTGTACAGAATAGGGATTAAATTTTCTAGGATGATTTTGGCATTGACTAAGATAACATAATTTCCTTTTTGACCTATTTTAAAGTAATTAATTCCAGTTTGTGTAGCAGAATTTACCCTTCAACTTTTTGATATAACTATCACAGAATGCTTTGATCATTGTGAACAAGTAGATAATTTTCATCTTAATGTCCCTTTGTTCATTTTAGTCATTTGTAGGGGAGGGATTGAGAGTTACAGTTTTGTTCTCATAATGCTGTCTTTTCTGTAAATTAAAATGTATGTATTTTAATAATAAAATAAAAGCTCAATGAACAATATATTTTTCAGTGGCTTTAGAATTAGGGTATAGATGCAGAAGGATTTTTTTTTTTCTGATATATTCTTTTAGGATCTCACAAAGCTCACTAAAATGCTAGACCTTTTGGTGAAACATTCAAGTATATATCTCAAATGTTAAGACCGAGACAAAATTTTCTCCCAATGTTATATTGCATTTTTTTTTTAATTACTGTGGGTATTAGCAACACAGTAAAAAGCTACCTTAATTTCTTATGCATTTTTAAAGGGAAAAAATAGTAAACTTTAAACCTGTTTTATATTCCTTCTTTGAATGCTCACTTTAATATCAACAATGTTGTCAGTGGACTTTAATTAGCTGTCTATAAAGAAACTCCACTGAGTTCTATTCTCTTGCAGAGTCAATAAAACTACTTTCCAAGCTACTTTTTCCTCCTACTTCCACTCAGTTTCGCTTATTATTCTTCTGATGAGATTCTTAACCCATTTCAAGACTAATTGTGTGTATTTTTTTGAGTGACTTTCTTTGGAATCCAATTATTATTTAATGTTTAATTATTAATGTGCAAAAAGGGTTAGGCTTGACAGTCATTAAATCTCATAGTATAATATTTTAAAATGGAGTTACCTCATGCAGAGGATGTTCAGGTCCATGCTTTTTTTGAGCACACTACAATAAACTGCCACTTATTGTGGGCCCTCTTGTCTCAAGGCCCTCCTTGCTGTGGGATGTGCCGTCTGTGGATGTACTTTCGTAAAGAAGAAGTGAATGACAGCAGCAGCCTATTAGGCAAGAATTTATAAAACATTGATTCTGGACCCTTTCCACTGCTAAGTGATGGGACTGGAGCTGAGTAAGAAGCCCTAGGTTTGTCAGGTTATCTGAAAAAGGCAATTCATCCCTGAGGAAAAGACGCAAGGAGCACGTTATTTGAGTGAATTTTCATGAAAACCAGTGCATTTTTTAAAGCAAAACTAGAAAAAAATCTTGGCTAAGCTAAGTATTCATTATGTGGAAAAGAACTACTAGGGAACCAAATAGAAAGTAAAAAAATCAAAATTTTGAAGTAAAGAAATGACCCTTTACGAAAGAAGTTGGGCAGAAATGATAACCTTCATTCTTTGGAACCATATAATTAACATGCAGTTTTCACCCTACATAAGTAATGCATTGTGTTAGTTACCATTGGGCCAGAAGGTCGCACTGAGATTTCTGGCAAGCCAATTGAGTGCCACCATGTAAAGAACGCTCAGTGATTACATTGCATACAAGGATTATTCAACTTGATAGTTAAAACAATTAATTCTCTCCACATTGAAAAAGAAACCATTACTGTGGAGAAGGTGTAATTACCCTGAATGGATAAGCTCCAGAGTGCAATATGGTGATTTTAATTCTTAGAGTGTATACAGCTTGGTGAAATGGAAAGAGAATTCATTCACAACAAATATTCATGCTTGCTCTGCACTCCCTTCCCCCACCATGTTTGCTGGACTCCTTGTTAGAATACCTGGTTTCCAGTCAGTTATACTAGGTGTGACTTTTACCAGGTTGCTTCTCTCCTGTCTTAGTTCATTTCTATCTAAAGGGAGGGCATTCACATTACACAGAAGTTTAAAACAAACAAACAAACAAAAAACAGTGTCTGACACAAATGGTTCCACTCACTGTTTCCATGCTCATGGCAGAAATTACTGTTCAAACATGACATCTCGTCCTGAGCCCAGATGAGTTTTCTCAGAATTCTTCAAGCTTCCACAGCCTCTATCAATAGGTTGGAGTGTGAAAGCCAAATTGACCACTTGGTAGGTCTCTGTTATAGGTAAAGGTTCATATCACATCCCACAATTAGGAAAACAAACAAAGGAACAAACAAAAACAAAGCAACGAAACTTCCAGCCCTGAGACAAACCAAATGAACAGTCACTATGTTTAATTCTAGTCACAAAATACATGTAATCGTAAGTGTTCTCCTAAGTTACTGACTTCCTAACAAAAGAGTCTTTATCCCTGATTTTTGTAATGTTGATACTGGAGACTAGGTCAGGATCTTCTTGGATATGATAATTGTGAGAACATTGCTCTTTTTTCTACCATGAACAGACTAACTGTAAATTTGATAACTTGGTAATTTTGCAGATTAAAAGTAAGTAATATAATGAGCCAGTTTTTCTGAAATCTGGCTCCCTCATAAACTGTCTTTGTGAGTAAATGACTTTTCTTACCTGAATGCTTTTGCTTTTATATCTTCCTTCCATAGGAGTAAAAACATGAAATGATATCTACCTGTTATATTTGGATGAGAAGGATCTGGAAAATCATTTTCTGTTCAAAAAGTCTAGGATCAGTGCTCCTTACCTGGTAGAAAAATAGGATGATCCAGGTTTCCCTCCCTTGGTTTCCAGCTCATTCATCTCATTGCTAATAGGCACCAGGTCCAAGATAGACAAACTTTTACTGATAGAATTTTAAATATTTGTGTTTCATAAATTATAGAGTTTTATTGAATCAATATTTGTAATAGAAACCTGATCTTCATAGTCTGAATAGAAGCAAGACAGACAGTCACGGCTGTAAGCTAATGGCTAAAACACTTTGGAAAAATGTACTCTATATTCAGAAGTGATATACTATGATATATTCATAAAAACGAAAACAAATTGTATGGTACTTTGTACTTCTTTATATTATCTTAAACAAATGCTGAGCAAAATTATCTCTTGCAACACAATGGAACATTGCCTCTTTAAGACTAGCTCAAATTAAATATTATGTTCATGGGAGCTTACTTGAATCATTAATTTCATGTTTATATGAAAAATATTTTATGATGTATAACTGTCTCCTTGTTGAATATGGGAGTAAAATATTTACACTTTTATTTGTTTTTCATGTTTAAAAAGGATGGTGGTCCCCTGCACAAAGGGGAACAGATGAGGAATCCCAGGGCTTGAGTCCTGTTAAGAGTTAAGATACAAATTTGTCTCAAGGATTTTAACCTGGCAGAGACAATTTGAAGGGGAAGAGCTGGAGGAAGCTGTTTTAAATTGGAAACGATAAACTCAGTGCATCAAGGTATGGATGTGTTTAATTCTGTCACACATTCTGAGAAATCATGGGAAATGAGGACACCAAGCAAGAATGGCTGGAGTTTAATGGAGTGTCTCACAGGAAAGGTAGAAAATATGCAATGAGGGCATTCTAGACGAGTGAAACCAACAGGAATGTGTTGCCTGTGCCTTTTGTCCTTAATAATTTGAGTTGAGAGTGGGACACCACTAACAGAAACTGTTATTTCCAGTTGCTACAGAAACAAAATAGTTTGGATAGCAAGGACTGGGGAATGTCTGGGTCTCACAATTATCACCCAGTGTTGAACCTGAAGAAAGAAAGTCCATGAACCTCTCCAATGAGGATATGGAGAAAGATTGCTGGTGTGGTTCAAAAAGGGAGAGAATAGCTGATGGAAGGAGAAATCATTACACGAAGTCAGAGTTAGATTCACTCTTAAGATGTAAGGAAAGGCAATTCCCCATGGAATCTGGGCAAGGTAGTGGGTACCAACTCTGGTATCTCAAAGATTTTTTTTTTTAAATATATATTCCAATGGTATATTCTTGGCATTTGACACTTTACTATTTCTTTTTTTTTTTTTAACATTATTCATTTAAATTAATTAATTAATTTATTTATTTTTGGCTGTGTTGGGTCTTCGTTTCTGTGCGAGGGCTTTCTCTAGTTGTGGCAAGCAGGGGCCACTCTTCAGCGCGGTGCGCGGGCCTCTCACTATCGCGGCCTCTCTTGTTGCGGAGCACAGGCTCCAGATGTGCAGTCTCAGTGGTTGTGGCTCACGGGCCTAGTTGCTCCGTGGCATGTGGGATCTTCCCAGACCAGGGCTCGAACCCGTGGACCCTGCATTAGCAGGCAGATTCTCAACCACTGCGCCACCAGGGAAGCCCACTCAAAGATTTTTTAAAAATCAAGTTCCTGGTGTCCTCCCTACAGATCATCTCATCCCACAATGATCCAGGATTCGGGCTTCTTTAGGGAAGCTTGACAGGGAGTTTAACAGAAGGTAGGATGGAGATGAGGTGAGCAAAGCAGAGGTGAGTGAAGTCTAAAGGATTGCTGGACTCAGCACTGGGCGGATACCCAGGGTGTATACACTCTCAGGTGCCTTACTTACGTGATATATATTGGTGGATTCAGTGTTGCCTCTTGCTCTCGGCCACCTTAATCTCAGATCTGAGGGTTATAGAAATTGAAGCAAATGCAATTTTAAAGGCTTCTTCAGAGTTTGACACCTCCACTCACTTGCCAAAGCCACAAACTGAAAGTTTTTTGATGTAAGCTTGTCAGTGACACTTTGTGCCTTTGGAATGTCTGGGAGAACAGATTCATTATTTAAGTTGAACATCATGGAACGCTGCTCATCACCTCCTCTGTGTTGTCACTAGAACAGAGGCCAGATCCTATGGGGGTGTGGAGGTCACTTCCAGGTTCCGTGTGCTTGTGATGTGAGCTGGGAGGCGAGGGTTGTGACAGTGCAAGAGTCAAGTGGACTTGCTGGTGTGCGGAAGTAAAAGACATTGTAGGTTGACACTGTGCCTGGTACACAATCTGCTTCATCCAGTTTCTGAAGCAGGCAGTGCTTAGATTTGGCCTCTTCCACCTCTCCCTAACAATCAGGACTTTCTTTAACTGGCCAAACCTTTCTTACTCATCTACTCCTAAGCCAGTATATCATCTTGTGATGACCTAATGGAAAACGAATAAGGTATTAGTGGCGTAAGTAGAAAGCCATTTCAGAGATGTCAGTCAAGTACACTTGGAGATTTTCCTCAAGGGATTTCTAGACAGAAACAAGTACTTGTTGAAAGTGAATGACCAGCAACAGTGACTGTGCCGTGGAAGGGTGTGTACCCAGTTCTTGTCCACCTCCCTGCTCTTGATGGCTGCCAGAACTTGTGACGGAGGAGCTGGAATCGCCACTCGTGTGTTATTTTTATCCCTGTCAATCAAGTCATCCCCTAATTTCCTCAGGTGACCTTTTAATGTGAATGTATAGCCTGGCTGTGTGCTTTTCCTGTTATGCTAATGGAGAATTCTTGGAGGGGAGAGGAAACAACGGTGATGTGTTAGTTTTGAGAATAAGAGCTTTGGGAGCGGGTTTGTAAAATAATAGCTTTGCACGTGTGATGGGAGAAAATTGATAGAGAAAAAGTTTCCTGAAAGGTTCCTACTTAGCTTGAAACTCTATGAAAAAAATTTAGAAGGAAAATGGTCACATAATCCCAGATCTCCTTGAAGTCATCAGCCTTTCTGCTTAGATGTGAGTGTCCATAGGACTGTTGAGTCCCTGCTTTTTAGAGGATGCAGCTGACATCTCATCCCCCTAAAGATGCCAGGGACTTGGAGCTCCTGCCTGGCTATGGAGAGGTGGATGATGCCTGGAGTGACCATTTAATTACCCACAGGGTCTACTGACTTGAAAATGACATTCCATACAGGGTCTGGCAGAATCACTGCCTCCTCTGCTGTGATATGTTCTGATTCTACTTGTGATCAAACAGACGAGAACAATTTATGAGTGCATCAAAAACTAAGAGTGGTCTCAGTAATGAGTAGATGTGGGCCCAGGCTTCAAGTCTTTCAAAACTAATGGATTTTTATCAGAAGTCATCTGTAGTTCATCAGGGGTAACAACTCATCATTTCCTGATTTTATGGCCTCTCACCAGCTCCTACCAAGCATAGGATAGGATAGGAGTTGGGAAGTTTGCTATTGGCAAATGATTTATATAGGCCTTTCTGCTAATTTGTGGGTGGGCACATTCTGTCTTAACAGTTTGTGATAAGTGTTCTCAGAGTTCCAATCATGGCCTCTGGAGTTAGGCTGGCTGGGTGTTGCTCCTCCTAGGGCAAGGCACTTAATTGCCCTGTGCCTCAGTATTCTCAACTGTGAGGTGACAATAATAATACTTACAGTGTAGGCTTGTTTCAAGGATTATAGATTTAAACCTGTACCTGGAAATGAAAGTTAGCTGTTATTGATAAAGGTTACTCATGGTATCTACACCTTCAGATCATCAAAAGGGCAGAACTGGAATAGCTGCACCCCATTAGATAACCTTCATCTTTCGATACCTGTGTTTTACCAACGCTTGGTGCAGTTTACCTTAACCGTTTTTCTGCCCCATTACCGGGGACTTGGTAAGGCACCCATTCCCAGTGGATTTGGGGATAGGGGCCATATATCCCTAGCAGACTCATTAGGAGTTTGCTAAATCATGGGTAAGTATTTTGTCTTGACTAGGCCTAATTTTGATTATTTGAGATAAGCAATGGGACAGAAATGTCAGGACATCAAGAAGTCTAGAAACCATTCAAAGAATTATTCTGCTGCCTTTTTATTCTCTATCAGAAATAGTTTCACACAACACTCAGATATCACATTTAGTTTTAGCCCACTGCGTGTGTGATGAATTCTTCCAAAAGTGCTAGCAGATTTTTCTCCCATATTTGTTGGGGAACACCCACAGATGAACTTGTCTACCATAAGGATAATTCTAAGTGAACTGTTTTCTGGATCCTTTTATTATCCCTCAGGACAGAAGTAAGTTGAGTTCAATAAACAGCTGCATTTTTTGAGGCTAACATTAAAAAATAACTTGGCAGGATTTTTGAAATAAGATTCTCAGAGGAACTTTGCAAACATTTCATTTACTACAACAATGGAAAATTTATCTTTCTGAGAACAGGAATATACAAATCTTGGTGTGATATTTTTTGAGAACAAAAGCTGTCATGATTGTTTCCTTGAAAAAAGGAAAAGAATTTTAAATATGTGGTGAAAGTTAAGAGGACTTTCTAGCCTATAAAATGAAATTTAAGATTTTAATGAACTGTTGTCATACCAGAATACCTATGGATATGCATAAGATGAAGCAATGTTAATTTTTTTCCTGCTTCTATATAATACTTATACACCAGCGATCAGCAGAAGTGGCCCCATTTGATAAATGCTCAAAGTAGAATACATTTTAGCTCCAGCCCCAGCTACTTTCCACCAGGATGCTCTGAACTCAGAATTAAGGTCTCAGTGAGATCCAGTTTCACCCAGGGGATGCCTTGGAGGTGAGGGATCCTGGGAAGGCTGCCAAGTACCAGACATATCATCTGAGAAGTCTGTCACCTAGCTGTACTGCACGTCATGACACCACTCTGACTATCCCTCTGTTTTCTCCTAAAGGGAAGAAGGGCTGCTGATGAGAACAAAATTCCTGGAGGCTTAGTCTTAGCTCTGTTGTTCACCACTGCTCTGCCCTTGAGTCCCTTTTTTTTGTCCCTCTTGTCTTCATATCTGAACGTATCCCTCCTTCCTCACCCTGTTAGTCTTTAGTATTGGCTTCTCATTAGCATTCCTGCCCTTCTACATTTTTTTGTGTGCAGTATTCCAGAGGCTAGAAGCCTGGAAACAGCTTTTCTCTACTTCCTTGCCTGCGGGGTTCTGGTTTCAGAACCATCAATGATAGGTTCTCCCATGATGTTTGGAAGGCGGAGGAGGAAGAGCCAGTACTTCCCCAGTGGTGGTGAGCAGGTGCCTGGACTTCAGCAGGCAGCAGCTCTGGGGTTTTGACAATAGTTCTGGGGTGTCCACCTGTGATTCCACAATGGTGGTTCTCTGCCATTCTTTTACATTCAGATAGTTGAAAGCTAGCAAAGGCGATTATGACTTTTACTCTCCTGCTTTCAAAAGCCTGCCATTGTTGTGTGAGTCTCTGATACTTGGTATTAAATTATTTTCTTTGTAAAAATAACTTAGTCGTTGCTATTTTCCAAACCAAACTGTGATTGTTAAAGTAGCCAAGTTTTATGTAGCCTATGTCAAGACTAAATAGGATACCCAGTGGACACTAACTTTAGCAGTTATCCCCCATGTTATAGTTTACGGTGGCGAGAGACCCCACTCTGTCTCCAGCCTTGAGACTTGGGATTCCACCAGGCAAGCATGCTCAGCCTCTTCTCTACATGGAGATGAAGGAAACTGTTTCTTCCTCTTTTTCTAATAGCATCCCTCTCAGAAGTATTATTTTCCCTCACTTAATAGAAAAGGAGACTGAGAGAGAGTTTCAGTAGCAGAAAAGCTGCCGAGAGGCAGAAGTCAGATTTGAACTAGGTTTTCTGTGCCATTTTCACCACACCTCTGAATTCTCATCTAGAACTGACCTTCCAAGAATTCCTTAAATCTAATTCTAATCCTCTATTTCCCTTTGGTATTTTGACTATAGTTATTTATTGTTGTCAGATTTAAAAATTTGCCTTCTAGAATACTTTCTGTGAATGAAAAAACCTGCAAGAGTAATGATAATATTAAAAAAGTATCACTTATGAAGCAGTTACAAGTGTCAGACACTGTGCTGTTTTATTGCTCATTTAATCATTAAAATAATCCAGGGAGTCATTAATTTTTATTATCTCTATTTTACAAAAATAAAAACCGAGACTCACGGAGGTCTAGTCCAAGGTGATACAGTTGGTTTATAGCAAAGCCAAATGGAAACCCAGGTCTTTCTATCTCCAATGCTTCTGTTGGTTCATTTAATAAATTATTTTTTGAGCCCTCACTTTGTGCCAGCTACTCTTTTAGGTGCATTGGGGGTGGGTGAGGGAAACAAGTACCACAAAAAAATCAGTGTGGAACAGGAAATGAGGAGGTGGGTGATGGAGTTCAGATTGGAAAATTTGTGGTGACTAACAGGTACTCACATCCCATGAATAAGTTGCTATGATTATTTAAGAATAAAATAAAAATACTTTTATTTGAATCTATGTGTATTAGTTTTTCAAAAAGCTACACATTTGTCAGCATATAGATAACTATTAAGTAGTTTGAAACTATTTAGCAAATGGATCTGTTGGGCCTAGGGATGCTATTAAAAAAATTACTTGCTGTTAAGGATGCCATAAAGTGAGAAAGTTTGAGAACCTCTGGGCTACAGGATAGAAGTGAAATAAATTTGAACTTTATTGATGTGATCTTAAAATTTAATCAATTGCTCTAAAATTTAGGTTTTTCTACTTTCCTCAAAGCACATCTTCATCCTCATTAAATATATGTGCCCTATGCTTTGCTTTAAAATTTTCCTAAAAGCAAAAAAGATACAGAGAAACACAGACAGGGTTTTCCGGTTAATAAAATGATACATCTTCCAATGACTATTATTAGTCTTACACAGCTTTTTCATTTTTCAAACCTTTATTAAAATGTCAGTTTTATAGGGAAATTAATTATGAAAAAAGAAATTGGGTCTTCGGAGCCATAATTTGGGAATGGACAAAGAATTGCTTCTTCAGAGAATGCTCTGATCTCAATCCATCATTTTGTGCTGTGAACTATGACCCCCGCTCACCCTGGGGCTGCCCAACAGAGATACTGCAGGTCTCTAAAGCTTGGTCCCCACCCTTTCCCCACAGAGATCCTAGGCTTTGAGCAAAGGCTCCACATTTATGTGCCACCAATGACTGTCTAAAATTGTTTCCCTTAAAATTCAGAATGCTTTTACTTCTATAAAGAACTTGTACACTATGGTATTTGGCATTATTTTTTCCTAAAACCTAAATTACCGTGTGTTTACCTGAATTTATCCACCTGCTGGTCAATTATTGTTGTGTTCAGATCCATTGTGAATCTTCTGTCATTCTCACAGAAATTCCTCAGAGGTTGTGAACCAGTGGAATCTTGTTATAAGCAATCTCTGGACACTCAGTTTAAACTAAATACATCCGGTTTTGTGGATGTTGCTTTTTTAAAAAAAATATTGTTAGTGATATCCTTCCCAAACCCCTAAGTCCTCCCTTAGTTTCAAAGTATTTTAACAAGCTTCTGAGATGGTAAAGAGTAAAGGCTTTCTTTTCAAAAGGGAGAAATGGAGGTGTCAAGAGAATTAATAAAGTAGTTATGGGAATAGTGTTAGCCCTGGCCCAAAGCACATTTAAACATGGCACATTTATTTTCAAGTCTCAGTTTAAATGCCATTTCTTTAATGAAGTATTTCATTTATTCACAGACATGTTTAGCAGCTTCTATTCCACACTCTCACGACGCTCACCCTTTTGAAACGCTCAGCTTTGAAGAGGGACTGTTGTGTAATGGCTTCTTCCTGGGGAAGACATCGAGTCCTCTTGGCTAAGTAACAAAGCTCTTTTGACTTCCTGTATCTTCAGCATTTAGCGCCCTGCCTGGTGCCCGATAAACATTGTAGAAGGAAGGAAGAAAGCAGGAAAGGGAGGAAAGAATGAAAGAAGAGAGAGAGAAATTAAGGGGAGGAATGGGTCCAAAAGTTATTTGTTGAAGCCTGTGATGACTACAGTAATTAGAAGGACCCAGGGCTCTGCTTTTAAAGTATTACTTTTCTAATGTTGGTGGCAGTAGACCTTGAATGGCAAAGGAATAAGCCTGCTCATGATATCTGTCTGCTTGCCAAGCTCTATAGATGAAAAATAAGGGGAATAGCATAATCAGGAATTAAGTAAATCCATCAACCTTTATAGAAAACCTATTACTATTCTCTCACAATAAAATATAGATTAGATTAGATAGATAGATAGATAGATAGATAGATAGGTGTATAAGGAACAGAATTGCAAGGGCTGGACTCAAACAGCAGGCAAGTGGCTTAGATAACCAAAGGAATCACTCCCAACAGCACTGAAAAGCAAAAGTGAAGCATAAACAATGTGGTTCAAAGACTCCGAATAATACTGAATCATTCTTTCCCACAATCCCTGACAACTGGTCAGAATCAGCCTTACTGGTCTTTCCTCCTTAGAATGTAAGCCCTGGGAAACCAGGGAGCTTGGATTTAACCTTGCAGGACTTTTACTTCCCTCAGATAAACATCCTCCACAACTCCTTTCATCAAAAGCTGCTTTAATCAGAGGAGCTATAATGTCTGCTCCCATTTCTCTTATCTGTGAGTTGAAAGGATATTTGCATTTAACACTTTGACCATCCGCAGGGTCTTCTGAATGAATTCGTACCTACCTGAGTGTGTCCAATAGGCCGGTAGCATCCCTTTGATTTATTGACCCAAGTCTAGTGATCACGCTATCATCTTTTAAATGCTAGCCATTGATCAGAGGACTCCTGAGGAGAGAGTGTGATTGGCCTCCTGTGAAATCATTGCCGCCTCTTCGAAAAGCAAATAAGCCTCATGCCAGACTCTATCCCCTCACATGAACTGGCAGGGTCATTAAATTCACTTTCACCACAGCATAAATAATTCACGTCAGAGAGATTAATTGGTTGATTCTTAAAATATTTATTTATTTTATTTTTGGCTGCGTTGGGTCTTCCTTGCTGCGCGCAGGCTTTTCTGTGGTTGCAGCAAGCAGGGGCTATTCTTCCTTGCAGTGCACGGGCTTCTTATTGCGGTGGCTTCTCTTGTGGAGCATGGGCTCTAGGCATGCGGGCTTCAGTAGTTGTGGCTCACGGTGTCTAGAGTGCAGGCTCAGTAGTTGTGGCACACGGGCTTAGTTGCTCCGCGGCATGTGGGATCTTCCCGGATCAGGGCTCAAGCCCGTGTCCCCTGCCTTGGCAGGCAGATTCTTAACCACTGTGCCACCAGGGAAGCCCAGTTGGTTGATTTTTAAAAGAAAGAAAAACCATAGATTTATAGTCATTGCTTGTTAATTTAAGTTGTCATAGCAACCCAGGATGTCCAAAACACTGGGCTTTTCCTTTTGCTTTGCACAAGCAATAGCAATTAGTAAAAGAGCTAGGATATAAATTCTTCAAAGATAGACAGCAGTGAGTCAGAAGCCTATCAGAGAGTATCTTGAAGAGTGATTCATAAGTGTATTCCGAAAGGGGAGGAAAATGGAAGACCTTAAAAACTGACACAAAGGAGGCCATTCAGTAACATACAGTCCCCACTGATGTCAGTTCTTAAGAGATTTAGCAGAACATAAACTCCTTGAGGGCAAGAGCTGAATCTCATTTACCTTTGTTTCTTCACTATCCCTTCCCCCCACCGCCCTTAGAATAGTTTCTGCCTAAATGTTTGTTGGTCAGAATCTTCTTCACTGTCAAGTACTTGGGAGTGTCATTTACATCTGATGCCCATTGCTCTTTACCTCTCACTAACTTACAACACAGCCTCTTGTGAAATTGCCCTCAAGGAAACTGCCCTCAAAAATGGCAGTCTCTTTACAACCAAAATTATTAGTTGTTATTTTATTTAATAACTAAATTTAATGGTCTGAACAGTCTTCATCCTACTGTAGTATTGAACAGTAGGATGTTCAGTTTCTTCTCCACTGGCTTCCAATGCACTGCATTATTTGAGGTCTTCTATCCTACCCTCTCTCCTCCTTCTTCTTGACTTCTCTTTCCTCTTGTGTGTTCTGGACCTGCACATTCTACACACTTCTCTCCTTTATCTTCTCCTGTACTCTCTGGCAGAGAGAGGCCTTCAATCTTCATCCCTATATCTGACTATTTCTTAGGAATGATTCAGAGAAGGCAAGTTACTAGGTCCAAGAGTATGTCTATTTTAAAATCTTTTTAAAAAAATATTGATTGATTGATTGATTGATTTGGCTGTGCCGGGTCCTAGTTGATGTGTGCAGGATCTTTGTTGTGGCTTGTGGGAACTTTAACGGTAGCATGCGAACTCTTAGTTGCAGCATGCGAACTCTAAGTTGTGGGATGTGGGATCTAGCTCCTCAACCAGGGATGGAACCCAGGCCTCCTTCATTGGGAGCGTGGAGTCTTAGCCACTGGACCACCAGGGAAGTCCCTCTATTTTAAAATCTCTTGATTCATGTTGCAAATTGCTTTCTAGGAAGATTATCCCTGTTTGCATTCCCACTTGCAGTACATCAGAATGCCCACCTTGCTGTACCCACATCAATATAGAATGCTAGCGTTAGAATATTTGATAATTTCTTAGGTGAAATTAATATTACAATGTTTTTTCTTATGCAGTTAAGCCCCTCAAAATACTCCATACTCTAAGCTACTCCTGTACTTTCTGTCCTTTTATGCCAGGCATCTCTGAGTAAATGTGAAGAGAGAGGAAGTGTCAGAGGGCCAAGATGTCAGGGAGTCAAAAAAGGATAAGTATCAGATTTGGTTTGGTTCACAAGATAGTCTCATGCTGCTGCGAACTATGACCCTCTTTTATGACCCTGTAGACCTGTGAATCCTGAAATTAGGTGCAGAGAGTGGGAGTGACTCAGTGTTTCTCAAACCTTCTTCGGTGAGTTCAGACTTGCTATAGTCCAGAAAGAGTTTAAGAGGGTGTTACTCATTATTTCCTCATTAGCAATGCAGTGGGTAGAGATTCTGCCTAGATTTTGGCAGGTCTTCCCTATTTGATATACAGGGCTACTGCCATTATCAGTGATTTTATACATCTTCATAAAAGTTGGGACTAGGCATACCAAGCATACACAGTCTCCTGTCATGAAAACCTGGAAAGAATTCTCAAAGTCCCTTAATTTACTTCAGAAATATCACTAACACATTTTATGAAAGGTGCAGTCTTCTTACAGATGGCTTTATGAAGATAAATAAGACCCATACCCTGCTTTCAAGTAGCCCATTTAACCAGTTTAAAGAGGTAAAACAGATATCAACATGACTGAAGCATGGACATGACTGTAAGCCAAGTGCCAATAGGTTAAGTACAGATGAAGAACAGGAATGAAAAATATAAGAATCATCAGGAAGGAAAATTTATAATCTGATGGAAATGGGCAAAGTTTCACAAATAATTGGCATTTGATATAAACGTAAAAGGATGGACACAATTTTCAAAGTAGAACGAAGGTCTGATTTGGGGAGAGGAGGCAGCATTTTGAATTGAAGAAATTGCACGTGAGCAAAGGTTATGTAGGAGGAGGGCAACTTCTCTAGGATGGAAGGTTCATATTCGAAGTGTGCATTTTAAATGTCAAGATGATGAGATTGTATTTCATTCAAGAGCCACTGGGAGCCTCTCAGAGCCTCTAAATAAGGAAAAGTTGATGCTGAGTTTTATTATGAAGTGAAATTCTGTTAGCCATGTGAAGTTTAGGTTAGAATAAAGAATGGGAGTATGATACCTAATGAGAAGGCTATTATTCCATTAGTCTAGGAAGGGGGTAAAGTATACTTGAAATAGGGAGGCAGGAATGAGAAGAAAAATGAGGAAAGAGATACAGGAAGCCCTAGTGGAAACAAAAGTTAATAACTTAGCACCTAATTGAATTTGGGACAAGCGGATAGATTTCAAGTCCAGGTGCCTAGGAGACTATTAAAATTACGGTGTTATTAATGGATAGTGAATTCAGAAGAGGGAAATGATGTAGGAAAAGAAGTGAGTTTGAATTTGAATGTACTGCTTTTAATCTATCAGTTTTCATTTATTTATTTGCTAAGTAGGCAATTGAAGGTTTGGGAAGTAGGAGAGAAAAAGCAATTAGATACATTTAGGACCAATTAGCATGACTGATCTTGGATGAGCACATGACCGAAGATGGGTGAATCAGATTCCTTTCTGAGGAACAAAAGAAGTGGGGAAATGCCAATCCTCCTTGGCTGGCAGCCTCATGCCCTGCACTGTGAAGCAAGGTGGGCTGAAATAATGAAGCCAACACAGAGGGAGGAATGAAGAGACAGTCTTGTTGGCCCTTGAGTCCCTAAGACATTGTTAGGGGAAACACTGACTGAAACTGCCCACCCTGGCCAGGCACCACAGTAACCACTTGTATGAGTTATTTTACAACAGGAGGACCTGGTAAGGAACACGGAACTAACAAGCCACCACCAACTGGAAGAATTCAGGAAAGGTCAAAAGGAGACGCCAGTCCCTGTGTCCTACCAACCTCCCAGAATCTTTCTCGTTGGAATCCATCTTGGCTGAGTGACACGTGCGCCACCAGGAAGGACCCTGAGTCAGAATGACTGGGCAGAGACAACCCGGAAACTAACCCCATTACCATAAAACCCAAGACTGCGAGCCACCTGGCAGAGCAGTTCTTCTGGGTTCCCTCACCCTCCTGCTCTCCACCCGGGCGCCCCTTCCCAATAAAGTCTCTTGCTTTGTCAGCATGTGTGTCTCCTCAGACAATTCATTTCTGAGTGTTAGACAAGAGCCCACTCTCAGGCCCTGGAAAGGCTCCCCCTTCCTGCAACAAAATGACTGCGTCCCTTTCCAAGTTACTCGAGCCTTATAATAAATTTATCCCTTTGCCTGAACTAGTTTGAAGAGAATTGCTGTAACCAAAGGAATCCTGACTATTAATACTATTAAAAAGTCAGAACTAGTCGTCAGATATTTCATTTCAATTTTAAAAGCGCTATAAGATTTATTCTTTCATTCATTTAACATTTATTAAGTCCCCGCTCTGTTATGGGCATTAAGATAGTGTCTGAAGACAAATTGGATATTGAATTGGAGAGAGGACTGAATGGAGGAGGAAGATTTTGAAGTATGTCTGGGCCGTAGTAAAGACAAACTGCACTTCATCAATGGGTAGAGTTCCAAATGCCCTTTTGTAAATTGGCTGTTTGACAGAAGAGATTACTCCACAGAAACCTCATTGTGAATGATGGTGATATGCCCAGGAGAGCTGGGAAAAGCCCATTTCCTATATAATGGGACAAGTTAGACATAAACCCAATAGTGTGACCACATGTAACACGTTTTTGTAAAAAGCTCATATGGGACAGCATCTCAGGACACCAGGCATAGATTGGACTTCGGTGAATTCTCATGGGTTGTTCCTACCTCTTGAAAACTGTGGCAACTGTAGTATGTGGAATGGGATTTTTAAAATTTTTGATGTATAAGGAAGGACAAGGGCAACTTAGTAGTGGCAGATAGCTTCCTAAGCATGAGAACTATGATGAGAAAGGGGAATTCTTTCAGCTCTTGTATGCAGTTGAGTTCCCACTTACAGTTACGGAAAAGATATTTGTAAGTCAGGCATTTCAGAGTAAGGCGTATATGTCCAATAGGTGAATTTAAACTTCTACTATCTGTGTAATAAGGACAAACTTATCATGATAATATAATTGTAAAGTTTTGTATTCCGAAATAAAATATAAATAAAAAGAATAAAGATTACACATATTCACACACATATTTATTACATGCATGCATTCATGTATACATTTAATATCTTTATTAAGTACTTCCCATACCTTTCATATGTTCAGCAAAATGCCAAACCCTGAGGATATAGAAGTAAGTAAACAGGAACTCATAGTCTAGTAATAGAACATAATAATTAGTTAAAAAATAATGAACAAAACATTATTGGAGCACAGAAGCCCTTAACACAGTTGTGGCTTATTCTAAGATAGCCCTTATTTTTCTCCATAGCTCTTATTACTCCAAGACATATGTATATATTTACCTCTTGTTTGTCTTTTCTCACTTGAACATAAGTCCCATGGGGCAGGCATAAGAATGAATTCAGACCTTCCCAGACATTTATAGGAAAAAGTATAAAGAATGAGTACTGTTTATGAGTCTGCCAAAACAGCATGGACAAAGGCAGGGATGAAAAAACAACATCTCAAGTAGTTTATGTCACAGACTCCTTGTGGAGGAGTAGTAAGATGATAATAATAAAGAAAAATAATAACAGCAAATATTACTATAGGGTTGATGATGTGCCAGGCACTGCCATGAGCATTTTGTGTACATCAACACATGCAACCTTCACAAGCCTGTGGATTGGCAGTAGGATTTCTGTGTTACAGGTGAGGACATTGAAGTACAGAGAGACACTAAGCAGCTTGCCAAAGATCATATGACTGGTAGGGACAGGAGCCAAGATTTGAACGCAGACAGTCTGGTGGAAGATTAGGTTGAAAAGGTCAAACAGGGACCAGATCAAAAAGACCTTGAAAGTCAGGCTAAGGAATGTAGATTATGCTTGGAGACAATGGGGAATCTCTGAAGGGGGACTCCTGCAAGAGGACCTATCTGATCAGATTTGGGTTTTAGAAAGAGTACTCTGGAGAGAACAGGGAAGAGGGAGAGTAGACAAGAAGTGATGACAGCAGTTCATGGGAGAAATAATGAGTCTGAATTAGAACTATGGCAAAGGAGGTAGAAAGGAAAGAGTCAAAATTACTGAGGAGATACAAGCCACAAGGAAGATGAAATATTTTGCCAATTTGTACACTCTTAGTAGCAAAGTTTGAGACTGTCCATTTCACTGCCACCTTGCCCACACTGAATGATTCTACAATTTTAAATTGTTTCCAGTTGAATAGACAGATACATAATCAATGTTGTTTCTGTTTCCCATTCTTTGCTTGTTGGAGATATTACTTTTTGTATCCATATGTAAAATGTTCTTGGCCTATTTTTAGTTATAACGTATTTTTTCTTTAAAAAAATTTTTATTTTATATTGGACTATAGTTGATTTACAAAGTTGTGTTAGTTTCAGGTGTACAGCAAAGTGATTCAGTTATATCAATACATATACATATATCTATTTTTCAAGTTCTTCTCCCATTTAGGTTATTACAGAATATTGGGCAGAGTTCCCTGTGCTATACAGTAGGTCCTTGTTGGTTATCTATTTTAAATATGGTAGGGTTTTTATCTCAATCCCCAACTCCCAATTTATCTACCCCGTGCCCCCCCGCTCCCCACACCTTTCCCCTTTGGTAACCATAGTTTGTTTTCTATGTCTGTGAGTCTGTTTCTGTTTTGTAAATAAGTTCATTTCTATCATTATTTTTTACATTTGCATACAACTGATATATATCTGTCTTTCTCTGACTTAGTATGATAATCTCCATGTCCATCCACGTTGTGGCAAATGGCGTTATTTCATTCTTTTTAATGGCTGAGTAGTATTCCATTGTAGATAGGTACCACATCTTGTTTATCCATTCATCTGTTGATGGACATTTGGGTTGCTTCCAGGTCTTGGCTATTGTAAACAGTGCTGCTATGCACATTGGGGTGCATGTATCTTTTCAAACCATGGTTTTCTCTGGATATTCCCAGGAGTGGGATTGCTGAATCATATGGTAGCTCTACTTTTAGTTTTTTAAGGAATCTCCATACTGTTCTCTGTAGTGGCTATACCAATTTACATTCCCACCAACAGTGTAGGAGGGTTCCCTTTTCTCCATCACCCTCTCCAGTATTTGTTGTTTGTAGACTTCTTGATGATGGCCATTCTGACTGGTATGAGGTGATATCTCCTTGTAGTTTTGATTTGCATTTCTCTAATAATTAGCAATGTTGAGATAATGTATTTTTTCTTGATCCCTAAAATCTCTGATATTCTTTTATATGACTCCACGCAACTCATGTAGAGGCACTGTGGTCCTATCTCTTGTCTCTGAGCCCTGTGGGAACAGTGAATCTGGCTAGCACCTGATTAGAACCCCTCCTAAAAGGAGATACAAATTAAACAGTATCTTAATTAAAACAACAAATAGGTTTGATGATGAAAATATGTTGTTTACTCTGCATTGCTTAGTTTAATGTTCCCATTGACCATCCAAGTGGCTTGAACTTGAGTCAGGAGAATGCAGAATTGGGAGGAATTATTTGAGAATTTTGAGCATGTAATGATGATTTAAACCATGGTTATGGAGTGCATGTATCTTTTCAAGTTAGTGTTTTTTGTTTTCTTTGGGTATATATCCAGCAGTGAAATTGCTGGGCCATATGATAGTTCTATTTTTAGTTTTTTGAGGAACCTCCGTACTGTTTTCCATACATTAATTTGAAAAGATACATGCACCCAATGTTCGTTGCAGCATTATTTACAATAGCCAAGATGTAGAAGCAACCTGTGTTCATCAACAGATGAATGGATAAAGAATATGTCAGATGTATACACACACACACACACACACACACACACACAGACAATGGAATATTATTCAGCCATAAAAAGAATGAAATTCTGCCATTTGCAACAACATGGATGGACTTGGAGGGTACTATGCTTAGTGTAATAACAAATAACAGAGAAAGACAGATAATCTATATTATCACTTATATATGGAATCTAAAAAACAAATGAATGTACATACCAAAACATAAACAGACTCACAGATATAGAGAACAAACTAGTGGTTACCAATGGGGAGAAGGAGGTTAGGGGATTAAAGTTAGGGGTTAGGGGATTAAGAGGTACAAACTACTATGTATATAATGAATAAGCAACAAGGATATATTGTACAGCACAGGGAAATAAAGCCACTATCTGTAATAACTTAAATGGAGTATAAACTATAAAAATATTGAATCACTGTGTTGTACACCTGAGATTCATATAATATTGTAAATCAACTATACTTCAAAAAAACAAAACAAAACAAAAAGCCCCAATGGATATGGATTATATCACCAAGGAAGTATGTATGAATTAGAATGGAAAAATTAACAGCCCAGGACAGCACCCTAGAGGTGTCCTTTCGTGGGTCTTGAGGGTGAGATGAGAAGATCTTGCAAACGAAGCCAGAATTACTGATTAGAAAGGTAGTGGACAAAAAGAAACAGAAAAATAATAAAATTTATATGGAGCAAAAGGAATTTTTCAAACCAAGGGAATAGTGAACAGATGCTGTGGAGGGATGAAAGAGGGAGCGGAAAATGCAACCTTCATTTTTAGACATTAAGCAGCCTTTGGTAAGTTTAGCCACAGAGGATTTCATTGACTTTAGGAATGAGACTGGATTTTAGTATGTTGAGAAGTGAGTAAAATAATGAGGACTGGAGTCCTCAGCATTTACTACTTTTCAAGAAAAAAAAAGAAACTTTGCTGTTAATGAAAGGAGTTGGGAAGAAAGGACAGGATAGTGACTAGAAAGGGATTAAGAGTCAAGAAGGAGCTATAATTTTAGGATAAGGAAATTTGAGTACTTTCATGGTGGGGGAGGGGAGAGTAAGCAAGGGCGACTGCTTGCAAATACAGGAGGTGGAGCAGATCCTGGAGGAGGTATAAGAGGATGAGACCCACAGGACAGGCAGCACAACTATTCTTGGACAGAATAAGACATATGAAGGTGGATGAGTTCAGATCAATCCAGTAAATGTGTATTAAGAGTCCAGGTGTGAAGACACTGTATTTGGTTCCACAAAGGTTATGAGTCACCATTTGTGTTCTTTTTTTTTTTTTTAACATCTTTATTGGAGTATAATTGCTTTACAATAGTGTGTTAGTTTCTGCTTTATAACAAAGTGAATCAGTTATACATATAAATATGTCCCCATATCTCTTCCCTCTTGCATCTCCCTCCCTCCCACCCTCCCTATCTCATCCCTCTAGGTGTTCACAAAGCACTGAGCTGATCTCCCTGTGCTATGCGGCTGCTTCCCACTAGCTATCTATTTTACGTTTGGTAGTGTATATATGTCCATGCCACTCTCTCACTTTGTCCCAGCTGACCCTTCCCCTTCCCCGAATCCTCAAGTCCATTCTCTACTAGGTATGCATCTTTATTCCCGTTTTGCCCCTAGGTTTTTCATGACCTTTTTTTTTAGATTCCATATATATGTGTTAGCATATGGTATTTGTTTTTCTCTTTCTGACTTAAGTTCACTCTGTATGAAAGTCTCTAGGTCCATCCACCTCACTACAAATAACTCAGTTTTGTTCCTTTTTATGGCTGAGTAATATTCCATTGTATATATGAGCCACATCTTCTTTATCCATTCATCTGTTGATGGACACTTTGGTTGCTTCCATGTCCTGACTATTGTAAATAGAGCTGCAATGAACATATTGGTACATGATTCTTTTTGAATTATGGTTTTCTCAGGGTATATGCCCAGTAGTGGGATTGCTGGGTCGTATGGTAGTTCTATTTTTAGTTTTTTAAGGAACCTCCATACTGTTCTCCATAGTGGCTGTATCAATTTACATTCCCACCAACAGTGCAAGAGGGTTCCTTTTCTCCACACCCTCTCCAGCATTTATTGTTTGTAGATTTTTTGATGATGGCCATTCTGACTGGTGTGAGATGATATCTCACTGTGGTTTTGATTTGCATTTCTCTAATGATTAATGATGTTGAGCATTCTTTCATGTGTCTGTTGGCAATCTGTATATCTTCTTTGGAGAAATGTCTATTTAGGTCTTCTGCCGATTTTTGGATTGGGTTGTTTGTTTTTGTGATATTGAGCTGCATGAGCTGCTTGTAAATTTTGGAGATTGATCCTTTGTCAGTTACTTCATTTGCAAATATTTTCTCCCATTCTGAGGCTTGTCTTTTCATCTTGTTTATGGTTTCCTTTGCTGTGCAAAACTTTTTAAGTTTCGTTAGGTCCCATTTGTTTATTTTTGTTTTTATTTCCATTTCTCTAGGAGGTGGGTCAAAAAGGATCTTGCTGTGATTTATGTCATAGAGTGTTCTGCCTATGTTTTCCTCTAAGAGTTTGATGGTGTCTGGCCTTGCATTTAGGTCTTTAATCCATTTTGAGTTTATTTTTGTGTATGGTGTTAGGAAGTGTTCTAATTTCATTCTTTTACATATAGCTGTCCAGTTTTCCCAGCACCACTTATTGAAGAGGCTGTCTTTTCTCCACTTTATATTCTTGCCTCCTTTATCAAAGATAAGGCGACCATATGTGCGTGGGTTTATCTCTGGGCTCTCTATTCTGTTCCATTGATCTTTATTTCTGTTTCTGTGCCAGTACCATACTCTCTTGATTACTGTAGCTTTGTAGTATAGTCTGAAGTCAGGGAGCCTGATTCCTCCAGCTCCGTTTTTCTTTCTCAAGATTGCTTTGGCTATTCGGGGTCTTTTGTGTTTCCATACAAATTGTGAAATTTTTTGTTCTAGTTCTGTGAAAAATGCCAGTGGTAGTTTGATAGGGATTGCATTGAATCTGTAGATTGCTTTGGTTAGTAGAGTCATTTTCACAATGTTGATTCTTCCAATCCAAGAACATGGTATATCTCTCCATCTATTTGTATCATCTTTACTTTCCTTCAGCAGTGTCTTATAATTTTCTGCATACAGGTCTTTTGTCTCCTTAGGTAGGTTTGTTCCTAGATATTTTACCCTTTTTGTTGCAGTGGTAAATGGGAGTGTTTTCTTAATTTCACTTTCAGATTTTTCATCATTAGTATATAGGAATGCAAGAGATTTCTGTGCATTAATTTTGTATCCTGCTACTTTACCAAATTCATTGATTAGCTCTAGTAGTTTTCTGGTAGCATCTTTAGGATTCTCTATGTATAGTGTCATGTCATCTGCAAAGAGTGACAGCTTTACCTCTTCTTTTCCAATTTGGATTCCTTTTATTTCTTTTTCTTCTCTGATTGCTGTGGCTAAAACTTCCAAAACTATGTTGAATAATAGTGGTGAGAGTGGGCAACCTTGTCTTGTTCCTGATCTTAGTGGAAATGGTTTCAGTTTTTCACCATTGAGGACGATGTTGGCTGTGGGTTTGTCATATATGGCCTTTATTATGTTGAGGTAAGTTCCCTGTATGCCTACTTTCTGGAGGGTTTTTATCATAAATGGGTGTGGAATTTTGTCGAAAGCTTTCTCTGCATCTGTTGAGGTGATCATATGGTCATATATGTTTTTTTTCTTCAATTTGTTAATATGGTGTATCACGTTGATTGATTTCTGTATATTGAAGAAGCGTTGCATTCCTGGGATAAACCCCACTTGATCATAGTGTATCATGCTTTCAATGTGCTGCTGGATTCTGTTTGCTAGTATTTTTTTGAGGATTTTTGCATCTATGTTCATCAGTGATATTGGCCTGTAGTTTTCTTTCTTTGTGGCATCTTTGTCTGGTTTTGGTATCAGAGTGATGGTGGCCTCGTAGAATGAGTTTGGGAGTGTTCCTCCTTCTGCTATATTTTGGAAGAGCTTGAGAAGGATAGGTGTTAGCTCTTCTCTAAATGTTTGATAGAATTCGCCTGTGAAGCCATCTGGTCCTGGGCTTTTGTTTGTTGGAAGATTTTTAATCACATTTTCAATTTCAGTGCTTGTGATTGGTCTGTTCATCTTTTCTATTTCTTCCTGGTTCAGTCTCGGCAGGTTGTGCATTTCTAAGAATTTGTCCATTTCTTCCAGGTTGTCCATTTTATTGGCATATAGTTGCTTGTAGTAATCTCTCATGATCCTTTGTACTTCTGCAGTGTCAGTGGTTACTTCTCCTTTTTCATTTCTAATTCTATTGATTTGAGCCTTCTCCCTTTATTTCTTGATAAGTCTGGCTAATGGTTTATCAATTTTCTTTATCTTCTCAAAGAACCAGCTTTTAGTTTTATTGATCTTTGCTATCGTTTCCTTCATTTCTTTTTCATTTATTTCTGATCTGATCTTTATGATTTTTTCCTTCTGCTAACTTTGGGGTTTTTTTGTTCTTCTTTCTCTAATTGCTTTAGGTGTAAGGTTAGGTTGGTTATTTGAGATGTTTCTTGTTTCTTAAGGTAGGATTGTATTGCTATAAACTTCCCTCTTAGAACTGCTTTTGCTGCATCCCATAGGTTTTGGATCGTCGTGTCTCCATTGTCATTTGTTTCTAGGTATTTTTTGATTTCCTCAGTGATCTCTTGGTTATTAAGTAGTGTGTTGTTTAGGCTCCATGTGTTTGTATTTCTTACAGATTTTTTCCTGTAATTGATATCTAGTCTCATGGCCTTGTGGTCGGAAAAGGTACTTGATACGATTTCAATTTTCTTAAATTTACCAAGGCTTGATTTGTGACCCAAGATATGATGTATACTGGAGAATGTTCCATGAGCACTTGAGAAGAATATGTATTCTGTTGTTTTTGGATGGAATGTCCTATAAATATCAATTAAGCCCATCTTGTTTAATGTATCATTCAAAGCTTGTGTTTCCTTATTTAGTTTCATTTTGGATGATCTGTCCATTGGTGAAAGTGGGGTGTTAAAGTCCCCTACTATGATTGTGTTACTGTCGATTTCCCCTTTTATGGCTGTTAGTATTTGCCTTATGTATTGAGGTGCTCCTATGTTGGGTGCATAAATATTTACAATTGTTATACCTTCCTCTTGGATCGATCCCTTGATCATTATATAGTGTCCGTCTTTGTCTCTTGTAATTGTCTTTATTTTAAAGTCTATTTTGTCTGACATGAGAATTGCTACTCCAGCTTTCTTTTGATTTCCATTTGCATGGAATATCTTTTTCCATCCCCTCACTTTCAGTCTGTATGTGTCTCTAGGTCTGAAGTGAGTCTCTTGTAGACAGCATATATACGGGTCTTGTTTTTGTATCCATTCAGCCAATCTGTGTCTTTCGGTTGGAGCATTTAATCCATTTACATTTAAGGTAATTATTGATATGTATGTTCCTATTCCCATTTTCTTAATTGTTTTGGGTTTATTATTGTAGATCTTTTCCTTCTCTTGTGTTTCCTGCCTAGGAAAGTTCCTTTAGCATTTGTTGTAAAGCTGATTTGGTAGTGCTGAATTCTCTTAGCTTTTGCTTGTCTGTAAAGGTTTTAATTTCTCCATCAGATCTGAATGAGATCCTTGCTGGGTAGAGTAATCTTGGTTGTAGGTTTTTCTCCTTCATCACTTTAAATATGGCCTGCCACTCCCTTCTGGCTTGCAGAGTTTCTGCTGAAAGATCAGCTGTTAACCTTATGGGGATTCCCTTATGTGTTATTCGTTGTTTTTCCCTTGCTGCTTTTAATATTTTTTCTTTGTATTTAATTTTTGATAGTTTGATTAATATGTGTCTTGGCGTCTTTCTCCTTGGATTTATCCTGTATGGGACACTCTGTGCTTCCTGACTTGACTAACTATTTCCTTTCC
This sequence comes from Eubalaena glacialis, assembly GCF_028564815.1. Classification (NCBI taxonomy): domain Eukaryota; kingdom Metazoa; phylum Chordata; class Mammalia; order Artiodactyla; family Balaenidae; genus Eubalaena; species Eubalaena glacialis. The sequence goes on along the minus strand of NC_083724.1, from coordinate 80,824,085 downwards.
CATATTAGGGAAGTTTTCAACTATAAACTCTTCAAATATTTTCTCAGTCCCTTTCTTTTTCTCTTCTTCTTCTGGGACCGCTATAATTCGAATGTTGGTGCGTTTAATGTTGTCCCAGAGGTCTCTGAGACTGTCCTCAGTTTTTTTCATTCTTTTTTCTTTATCCTGCTCTGCAGTAGTTATTTCCACCATTTTATCTTCCAGGTCACTTATCCGTTCTTCTGCCTCAGTTATTCTGCTATTGATCTCTTCTAGAGAATTTTAAATTTCATTTATTGTGTTGTTCATCACTGTTTTTTTGCTCTTTAGTTCTTGTAAGTCGTTGTTAAACCTTTCTTGTATTTTCTCCATTCTATTTCCAAGATTTTGGATCATCTTTACCATGATTATTCTGAATTCTTTTTCCAGTAGACTGCCTATTTCCTCTTCATTTGTTAGGTCTGGTGGGTTTTTGCCTTGCTCCTTCATCTGCTGCGTGTTTCTCTGTCTTCTCATTTTGCTTAACTTACTGTGTTTGGGGTCTCCTTTTCGCAGGCTGCAGGTTCGTAGTTCCCGTTGTTTTTGGTGTCTGTTCCCAGTGGCTAAGGTTGGTTCAGTGGGTTTTGTAGGCTTCCTGGTGGAGGGGACTAGTGCCTGTTTTCTGGTGGATGAGGCTGGATCTTGTCTTTCTGGTGGGCAGGTCCACGTCTGGTGGTGTATTTTGGGGTGTCTGTGGCCATATTATGATTTTAGGCAGCCTCTGTTCTAATGGATGGGGTTGTGTTCCTGTCTTGCTAGTTGTTTGTCATAGGGTGTCCAGCACTGTAGCTTGGTGGTCGTTGAGTGGAGCTGGGTCTTGGCGTTGAGATGGAGATCTCTGGGAGATTTTTGCCGTTTGATATTACGTGGAGCTGGGAGGTCCCTTGTGGACTAGTGTCCTAAACGTGGCTCTCCCATCTCAGTAGCACAGCCCTGCCGCCTGGCTGGAGCACCAAGAGCCTGTCCTCCACACGGCTCAGAATAAAAGGTAGAAAAAAGAAAGAAAGAAAGAAAAAGATAAAATAAAATTAAGTAAAATAAAATAAAATATAGTTATTAAAATAAAAAATAATTATTAAAAAAATTTTTAAGTAAAAAAAAAAACAAAAACGGACAGAACCCTAGGACAAATGGTAAACGCAAAGCTATACAGACAATCACACACAGAACCATACACATAGACACTCACAAAAAGAGAAAAAGGGAAAAAAATATATGTATCATTGCTCCCAAAGTCTACCTCCTCAATTTGGGATGATTCATTGTCTATTCAGGTATTCCACAGATGCGGGTACATCAAGTTGATTGTGGAGATTTAATCCGCTGCTCCTGAGGCTGCTGGGAGAGATTTCCCTTTCTCTTCTTTGTTCGCACAGCTCCAGGGGTTCAGCTTTGGATTTGGCCCCGCCTCTGCGTGTAGGTCGCCTGAGGGCGTCTGTTCTTCGCTCAGACAGGACAGGGTTAAAGGAGCAGCTGATTCGGGGGCTCTGGCTCTCTCAGGCCAGGGGGAGGGAGGGGTACGAGCCTGCGGCTGCAGAGGCCGGCGTGATGTTGCAGCAGCCTGAGGCGTGCCGTGCGTTCTCCCGGGGAAGTTGTCCCCGGATCACGGGAGCCTGGCCGTGGCGGGCTGCACCGGCTCCCGGGAGGGGCGGTGTGGAGAGTGACCTGTGCTCGCACACAGGCTTCTTGGTGGCAGCAGCAGCAGCCTTAGCGTCTCATGCCCATCTCTGGGGTCCGCGCTGATAGCCGCGGCTCGCGCCCGTCTCTGGAGTTCGTTTAGATGGTGCTGTGAATCCCCTCTCCTAGCGCACCGGGAAACAAAGAGGCAAGAAAAAGTCTCTTGCCTCTTCAGCAGCTGCAGACTTTTTCCGAGACTCCCTCCCGGCTAGCTGTGGTGCGCTAACCCCTTCAGGCTGTGTTCACGCCGCCAGCCCCAGCCCTCTCCCTGGGATCCGACCGAAGCCCGAGCCTCAGCTCCCAGCCCCCGCCCGCCCCGGCGGGTGAGCAGACAAGCCTCTCGGGCTGGTGAGTGCTGGTCGGCACCGATCCTCTGTGCGGGAATCTCTCCGCTTTGCCCTCCGCACCCCTGTGGCTGCGCTCTCCTCCGTGGCTCCGAAGCTTCCCCCTCCGCCACCCGCAGTCTCCGCCAGTGAAGGGCTTCCTAGTGTGTGGAAACCTTTCCTCCTTCACAGCTCCCTCCCACTGGTGCAGGTCCTGTCCCTATTCTTTGTCTCTTTTCTTTCTTTTTTCTTTTGCCCTACCCAGGTACGTGGGGAGTTTCTCGCCTTTTGGGAGGTCTGAGGTCTTCTGCTAGCGTTCAGTAGGTTTTCTGTAGGAGTTGTTCCACATGTAGATGTATTTCTTATGTATTTGTGGGGAGGAAGGTGATCTCTGCGTCTTACTCTTCTGCCATCTTGAAGCTCCTCCCCTCACCATTTGTGTTCTTAAGAAGGTTATAGTTTAATGGGAAGATTGGTGACTGGGGGATGGAAGGGAAGGTGAGAAAGCTCCTGACAGATGTGCTAGATTTTTCTGTGAAGCAGGTAGTAAAGTCATCTCTGAAACTGAGGAAGAACAGGGGTGGGAAAGGGACTTAAGAGTGTGAGAAAGATTCAGAAACGCTGAAGGGTTTAAGGGCCCAGAAGAGGTTAGAAACGGTTTCCTTGAAAAGATCTTTGGGTGTGTGTGATTTCAACCAACACTTTCCTGGAGGAAGGGATGTGTGCATTAATCCAGGTTTAGAGATGGGGATCTGAAAGGTGGAATGGGTATAATAGAAAGGAAAAGGAGGAAAGTAGATTTCATTCAGAGATAGTTGCGGTAATGAAACATTTGTTCTGGGCTGGGCAGGGAAGGAACTGGTATAGAAGCCTGATAGTAGTGGATAAAGGAGAACATGTAGAGACAGCAGCTCTTGATAAAGCTGAAGAGCAGGCACCACTGGTAGTAAAGAAATGAGGGATCTGGCAGCAGAGAAGTTCATATTAGGAATCTAGATAACAGGGTTTAGGATCAAGGATTGGGTAGCTGAAGTAAAGTAAAAAGAAAGGTCCTTGAGAGGGAAAAAGAAAAGAACTCACATTCATTGTGTGTCTATTTTGTTTTGGACAATAAAGATGATGAGCTTAAGATATTAAAAGTCAGGAACTCAGGTGAACCATCCATTCTGATGGCAAAGTCACCTAGGACAATGGTAGGGAGTTGAGATAGAAACGAATACTAAAACATGGGCCAAATGCGATAATGAGTAGCGGAGAGTGAGCTGGTTTGTAAATCGCAGCAGTAAATGGTGTTTAAGGCAAGGTGCAGAATACAAATCATGAGACTTGAGGGAAGAAGAGCTTTTGCAAGAGGGTGGAAAAAAATATATTATCTAGAATTGACACAGGACTTCAGGAAGAACCCCAGATGAAACTTTTTGCCCTGCAGCACATAAGTCAAAGGAAAATGATCAGTCCCTTGAGGAAAGAAGCAGGTGTCACTTAAGGCCAGATGGTAAAGGAAGAGTTCAGGGAAGGTATGTCAATTAGCTATTGCTGCATAACAAAGAACTTCAAAGTCCTAGAGTCTATAGGCATTTATTTAACTTATGTGTCTGTGGTAGATGGAGTTGGCTGATCTAGGCTGGGCCTGGTTCAGTCAATTCATCCAGGGCATCTTTGTATTGCATGCCTATCATCCTCCTGCTGGGGCCACTGGGCTAGTCCAGGTGTGTTCTTCTTCTGACAATAACAGAAGTGCGTATGTTGAGTTTCTGCTGGGTGATCGCTGACAACTAACATCCCATCGGCCAAAGCAAGTCCCATGGCCAAGCCCAACATCAAAGGAGTGAAGTGTACTATTCCCAGGAAAGTAGAAGAAAGAAGTGGATAATCTGATATGGCACAGGAAGGGATTTTATAGTCAGCTGTAGTTCTGGAGAATACAAGTAGAGTGAGGGACATAAAGGAGATTCAGAGTTGGGAAGAGCATGAAGAAAGATGTACCAAGTAGAATGTAGAGAAGAACTCCGAGGTGCTTGCATTTTGTGGAGTGTCTAATGTAGATTGTAGAGGAGAGAACTAACTGGAGGTAGCTGGGCTGAAGGATCCTTTTGGAACTCTGGTGAAAAGCTGTTTTGGAGAAATTTGTTTTAGGCAATATGTTCCACGGGTTGAAAGGGCATGTACCAAATTCCCAGAAAAATATTAACCAATAGTGACACATCAGTTATACCAGGACGATATCAAAGTAGTCTGTACTTTGAGATTTCAGTCGTGCTACATGCCTCTGCTCCCAAGTATGCCTGGACTAGTCAACAGAATCTGGCTCTCTCAACTCATGCTGGATGGCTGAGGTACCAACTGAGGTAGAAGTTCGGATCTGCCTACAGGATAACTTCTATACTTACCGCATTTGATTACATCCACATGAATTCTGATTATGATTTGAACAGTACCCAAGTATTTTGATTTGGGGATTAGTTAAATCCTATTTACAGCTGGGAACATTTTAGCTCAACACATTTGCAGCCCTAAACCAGCCAAGATTCTTCACTGTGTAAGTCCTCCAAGGATTAACCTATTCCTGTTCTCCCCATTCCACACATAAATATTAATTACTCTTAAATACAGCCCATTTACTACCATCAGTAATGAAAAATTTTAAATGCCAAGCTAGTGTGAGAGAAACTTGAATCTAAATAATTATTACATTGTACTGTTTGTTCTCAATAGTGATGCTTAGACTAGGGTTTCTGAGAGAGGGGGAGCTGTGAGCATGCATGGCCTGTGGGTGATAATTACAAGGAGAGTCTTGAATTTTTCAAGAGGCTTTAATGACTCCCAGGACATTGGGATACAGCAGCATGGATCTTGTTGAGAGAATATAAACTCAGTGTCACAGAAAAATCATTGTCTGGTTAGAATGTAGAGAGGGGATAGATACTAAACATTCCATCTGAATTGTTTGGATGGTCAATGGGGAATTTAATTTTATGAAACGTAGTTTTTTTATCTTGCAACCTGGCAGAATGGTAACTAAAAGGGTGGAGGAGAAATGGAGGTGCAGAATTATATTATTTAAATTATATTTATAAAGACCACTGACCTACTTCATCCTTCCTTTTCTGAGGAAAAAGGCATAGAAATGATGTCCTAAAGGCATGTCAGATCAGTTGGAATATATTAAGTAGTGAAGACAATAAGGATGTAACAGAAAAATATAATCTGTATTATTTAAATTATTCAAAGAATGCTAAAAATACTGTTACCAAGGTCACTATGGTGCATAATGATGTGTGAAATTTTAAACCTATGTGGTCTTTAAAACAAATTCTTGATATAAAAGTAATAAAAATACCATGTAAACTTTGGAAAAGATATAAAAATATAAAGACTAACGTAAGAATTAAAATTCAGAAATAAGCAGTTAAAATTGTTTCCCAGTGTTTTTCTTTTTAACTATTGTTGACTGATAATAAAATCAATCAGAATTTCTCATAGAGCATTTATAAGATATCAAAATGTAATATAGTCTAAAATAAACATTGTCAACATTATTTTCATCTACTTCATGAAATGCTACATTTATTCAAGGTTTAAGAATTTCATTCTGCATTATATTTGAACATTTTGAATTAACATTTTGAATTAACAAAGTTGAGTCAATGGTTAGGAATTGCTTGTATTAAGTGAAATTTTAGGGAGGAGACTGACTTTGTACATAATTAGTTCATATTGAAACTTTTCATCTTATGACAACTTTTGAATTATTTAACATGGTATTGTAGAGTTTTAAGGAATTGAATTTTCACAAAACATGACTGACCCTCATTTTTTAGAATCAATGTTATTTGGATCATAAATGTTCATGACTCATATTTCCATTGAATATATAATATTATTTTTTCCATTTAATGCTTTTAAAATAGAATTCTATTTTCTTGGTTGTCAACACTGCAACCACTGTGAGAATGAAAGCAAAGAAGCTTTATCTTTCTTCTCTTTTTATCAAGGATATTTTTGCTTATCATTCTACACTTGACATTTTTGTTCCACAGCTATAGGTTGGTTTCTTACAATCATCAACATTTATAAATTGATTTGACACATTATAGGAGTGTGTTTCATTATTAAAGGAGGGAATAACTTGGGTATTTTATTGATTACCATCATTCCTATATTTGATCTTATTTCTGTTATTTCTTGTAATATTTTCTGATGCTATGCATTCTTGTTTTATCATATTTCCCACATTTTCTTTGCTCTAACCTTTTCTTGCTCTGATAGGTATATTCTGTCAACATTTCATATAGAATATAAAAAGTAAGACAGCTTTTGATATAAAAATTTGTTAGAATTTCTAGAGAAGCAAACTCTCACCTGGGACTCTGGGAATGATTTTCTGAACACTGGAGAACTGACCCATCCAAGGACCTGCTATCTCTGAAATCACCTTGGAAATAGTGAGTTGGAGAATATGGTGCTTGAGCTGATATCCAAGGTGTAGGAAGCTGGAACGAGGAGCCTACTGCTGCCCCAGCTGCTGTTGCCACCACTGCATCACCTGGGAAACTGGAGACTGGATGCTGGGGTGCTGATGCAGGAAAGCCTTCGTCTCTACAGCCCTATTTGCCGGTAGCTAAAATAGAAAAAGAGGCCAGAGAGAACCTCTAGTTCTCTTCCACTTTCCAAAATTTCGGTGCTCTTGTTTGATTGGTAAGAGCTAATTTTTATCCCAAATCTTAGCTGTGAAGGAGTCTGGAAATGCCCTCTAGGCTCTTTGTAGGAAGGGCCCGTAGAAGGAAGGTGGGATAGAAAGGAAGCTCACCCATCCACAGTATCTACCATAGGATAGTTGTAGTCTATTTATAGTCCTATTTGAATCTTATTTGAATTATTTAAAATTTTGTTTTACAAAACTAGTCTTAAACTCTAATTCTATAATTGTGACTGGTAAATGGTGATTCTTAGGCTTTGTTTATACACAAGTTATTGTTTTCTAACCATTCCACTTTATATTTTATACCTATGTTTCTATATGAAACAGAATGCAATATTATATATACATATTTAAATATATAATTATAAATATAATTTATATATATATAGTTTAAATAACTTTTTGGCACTTGGTTGTAAGTTGATAGGCCTGTTATCAGAGTCATCTTCCATTGTCCTATTGATGTTCTGAATTTTTTTCTTAGGTGTTTTAATGAAAAGTTAAAAAAATACATCTGAGGGAACTATGAGTATTGAAAATCATAATTTATTGACTTAAGGATGTATAATACACTATAACAACACATTCCTTCCCCAGCATAGCATTCTTGTATTGTAAAGCTATTTCTAAATTTTAGGAGTTTCTTTTTTTTTTTTTTGGTAGGCTTTTATTGTAAGTTGTTAAAATCTGGACAGTTTCCCCCAAGTAGCTTAAAGCAGTGAGTTTTCCTCAGAATCATCATGAGCTGAAATCATCCTTTACAATATCTTTTATGTCAGTGAATATGCTCTATAAATATTCCAACTGTCTGATATTTAAATTAACTCAGTAAATGTTAATTGTGTCCTTAATATATTCTGGAACCCTAATGGGTCCTGGGACTTCAAAGATGAATGTCTCGTCCCACCCCTATGGAGTCCCGGCCTAGCATACTCTATAAATATAATATAATATATAAATCAATAAACACTCTGACAAAAAGACAAATGAAACATCATGGAAGAGTGTCCTTAATTCTGCCTGGGGGTTAAGAATCAGGGCAGATTTCACAGAGGAGGCAAGAGTTTGCCAGATCTCTCAATTTCCTAGTTAAAAAAACCCAATGAAACAAAATAAAAAAACTGAGGATGGTCAGAACTGTCACTTTAATTTAAAAAAATCAGAATAAATGTGAAGTACCTGGGATTTTTATTTGTGTTAAGACCTGTAGAAAAGTAAAGGTGACTGTGATGATAGTGATAGTTAATGGATATTATTGATTGCCTACCTAGCAGCTGGCTGGGTACCCTGCCCCTTTCCTTGCTAACACCTTAATTTTCCTTCTGATGTCTCTTCCTCTTCTGAATTGTAGCAACTATGTGGAGTTGAAGGTTGATCCCAGCTCAGGTGTGAGCTCTAATTAGACTAAGTCAATTAACAAAATCCCATCCCCCTGCCAGTGATTGGTTTAAGCCCCCACCCCTGTAATAAAAAGAGTCGGGTAGTGCTTGGTCACAGAGATAGGTTCAGGAAGGGGCGCAAGACTAGATTTGGGCCAATGAAATAAATGTAAGGGGAATTTTGAAAAGGGGATTCTGGGAAACTTTCCCTTCTTCTTAAAGGAAAACCATAAGAGCAGTCTCTCTTGCTGGCCATTGGCAGATACACTAGGAATACTGTAGCCATCCGATTACCAGCCTGAAGATGAAGCCTGAAGATGAACACAGAAATTTTCCTCACTCCCTCCTCCCTCTCTAGGAATCACAGGGTAATGGAGACAGAGCCATCGAATTAAGTAAATCCTAAAACCTCCCTGACCTATGGATTTCCAGGCATGAGAGTCTATGAATGTTTTTACTGTTTAAGCGAGTTTGACATGACTTCTCCAGTGCTTGCTATCAAAGGCATTCCAAGTAATTTAATAATTCACAGCTGCGAATAAAAAGAGCTAGCCTAAGAATTAAGGTAAATATAACGCTACAACATTTTAAAAGACTGAAAACAAAAATAATGAAAGTAGGTAAGGGTGAAATCTGAGAACCTAAAATATTACAAAGCTAAAATAAATGAGAATAAAAAGTCTAAGTAGAAAATAATTGTTACAAATCGATTTGACAAAAAAAAAAAAAAAGCTAAAATTGGACAGAAGCAACAAACTAAATCATTGAAAAACCGTGAAAAATTTCTAGCATACTGGTAAGGCTCTTTCAGGTTGAGAGGAACAACTGATCACACATTACTTTGGGAGTGATGAAGATTTAACATAAAGGATTTCCAGTGAAGGGTACACGACAGAAATTTCTGTCTTTAAAACAACGCATTCCTGGCTTCAGCCCTGGCAATTCTGATAAGGCAGGTGTGACTGAGGCCCTGGCATGAACAATTTTATGGACTGTTGAAAAACCACAAATTTGGATCTCAGTGTGACTCTCCCTGCCTGTATCTCTTCCTGTTGTATCTTTCCATGTGTGCCTCTATGTGTGAGTTGCCTGCATTACTGTCTCTATGCATATCTCTGTCTCTGCACGTAAGTCTTCATGCCTGCGTGTTTCTCTGAGTTTCCCTTTCTGTTTCTCTATGTCTCTCATTGTCCTTCTGCATAGCTTTGTATCTCGGTGTATCTCTTCTATGTCTCTGTGTCCCTCTGTATGTGTAGCATATCTGTGTGTTTATGTCTGTGTGTGTGCATCTCTTTGCCTGTCTCTCTGTGTCTCAGTAAGTTTACTCTTTGGTTCTCTGTACCTCTGTGTGGCCTCTCCTCTGTGTTTATTTGTATGTTTCTCTGCATGAATCTCTCTCAGTATGTATCTCTTGTGTATCTCTTTTCCCGACACTTAATTGAGAGCAGACACAAACTCAGTCTGTGCCTAAAACAAACAAAAGATGTAAAAGCCGGGGACTTTTCAGGGAACTTAAGTGACTCATATTCCTTAAGGTGGCTTGGTCAGCCGGTAGGAATCCTTTCCCTCCTCCACCACTTTCCTCACCCTTCAGAGCAGTGAAATCGCTGGGCGTCGGGGGCACCTGTGTCTTTGAGTGCCTTGCAATGAACTCACAGTATCAGACATACCTGTTCAGGCTTCTTCTCAAATTCACATAATGCAGGACAGAAAACTCCCCACACTGAGGGCAGATTTGTTATTCATTTCAGTGATCTTAATCATAAAATAATTCTGCTTGCATGCAAATATCATCACACAGTCATGTCACTTCTAACTCCTTACTGGCTCTTGGCCTCACATACCTTTCTAGGGCATGGCCATCGAGCATAGCCCCACCATGTCCATCAAGAGACACCTGCAGCTTCCTTCCAATCTGCAGAGCACTTTTGTGCAGTACTCACTTTGCAGTTTGGCAGGCAGCACTCTCTTCTGCCTCATTTCCTGCCTGCATCTGAAGATGCTGTGCGTTTTCCTTCATGAATTCCTGACTTTTCAGACCTGTCATGTCCTGTTCCGGATGTTACGTGGTTCTTCCATAGATCCTCATAGGAGTGCTTCCAGCCTGGCCCTTCGTTAATCATATCGTCTGCTTCTCCAGGTGAAACTTTTATTCCTCCCCTCCTACCCTTTTTTCCATCTTTGGAAGTTCCAACACTAACACCCTGTCTCCATTCCTTTATGAATAGTCCCCATAGAATTTTTCTGATAAAATACAGTTCTGATATTTCCAAAGGTCGTTTTAAAATTTACTAGCCCCAGCTTACCCTTTCCACACCCCATGTCCTCAAGTCCATTCTCTACGTCTGCATCTTTATTCCTGTCCTGCCCCTAGGTTCATCAGAACCATTTTTCAAAAAATTTTTAGATTCCATATATATGTGTTAGCGTATGGTATTTGTTTTTCTCTTTCTGACTTACTTCACTCTGTATGACAGACTCTAGGTCCATCCACCTCACTACAAATAACTCAATTTCGTTTCTTTTTATGGCTGAGTAATATTCCATTGTATATATGTGCCACATCTTCTTTATCCATTCATCTGTTGATGGACACTTAGATTGCTTCCATGTCCTGGCTATTGTAAACAGGCTGCAATGAACATTGTGGTACATGACTCTTTTTGAATTACGGTTTTCTCAGGGTATATGCCCGGTAGTGGGATTGCTGGGTCGTATGGTAGTTCTATTTTTAGTTTTTTAAGGAACCTCCATACTGTTCTCCATAGTGGCTGTATCAATTTACATTCCCACCAACAGTGCAAGAGGGTTCCTTTTCTCCAAACCCTCTCCAGCATTTATTGTTTGTAGATTTTTTGGTGTTGGCCATTCTGACTGGTGTGAGGTGTTACCTCATTGTAGTTTCGATTTGCATATATATGGAAGCTTAAAAAAAAAATTGGTTCTGAAGAACCTAGGGACAGGACAGTGATAAAGACGCAGACGCAGAGAATGGATTTGAAGACACGGGGAGGGGGAAGGGTAAGCTGGGACGAAGTGAGAGAGTGGCATGGACATATATACACTACCAAACGTAAAATAGATAGCTAGTGGGAAGCAGCTACATAGCACAGGGAGATCAGCTCGGTGCTTTGTGACCACCTAGAGGGGTGGGAAATGGAGGGTGGGAGGGAGGCGCAAGAGGGAGGGGATATGGGGATATATGTATATGTATAGCTGATTCACTTTGTTATAAAGCATAAACTAACACACCATTTAAAGCAATTATACTCCAATAAAGATGTTAAAAATAAATAAATAAAAGAATACAGGCATTAAAAATAAATAAATAAATAAATAATAAAATAAAATTTACTAGCCCCAAATATGTTTGATAAGTCAGATAATAAGAGATGACAATGATCTTTAGATCTCTGGAAAGAAAAGAACTAAAGCCCAGGTTCCAGTCTCTGGGCCGGCTGTATGGTCTTGGAGGAGGTACTTCTCCAGGCTACTATTGTCCTTGCGGAAAATGAGGAATTAGATCTTACAATTGCTAAGATACAGTTGGGTCTAAAAATTTCTAGTCATCATGGAAACAAATTTTCACAGAAATAAAAACATGTATTACCATTCAACTTACGACACTTAAGGAATTAAAAATCGCAGTCTTCCATGCTCATGTTCCAATCAATCAAATATTAGTTTACTTTCTCAAAATAAATTTGCATTTATATTTTGCACATGATTTATAATTTGGTTTAGTTTGTGTTTTCTAATTTAGACTTTTGTAAAACTTTGACTGAAAAATAATACAACTCACTAGAACTCATTTCACTGCTAAGAGGCAGAATTAAGTCCTTAATTTCATCTCTCATTATGAATTCCAACAACTTAGTTTATATTCATTCATTTACAGTACATTAGTTGCCTTTTTTCACACATAAGAAGTTTGAATCTAACATATTTAGACTAGAGCGAATTTACTGAGATCAAATGTAGTATTTGGATTTTTCATCACAAAACAACAATGCTATTTAAGACAATGGGACATCAATATATTAATGCCTTTTGGCTCTCCAGTTTTCCTGAGAATGAACTTGTCATCTTCTCAGAAGTTTAGAATGCTACCTTTTCATGCTTTTAGAAAATCTTTTCTAAGAAATCAGTTCAGTCCAAGACCATAACCAAATAATGTAGTAAACAAATTATAAAAATCAGAAAGAATAATGGATACAAGCCACTTGGTTAATTAACACGTGAACGGGGAGAGGAGTAGAATGTTGATTAAATGATGCTGAAATTATTTGAGCAGGCATATCCAAGAACATACGTTTCGAATTTTGAGATAATTTTTAAAAGACTTGTGGCTTCACAGATTTCTGCCATGCACGATAAGGGTGCCAATACTATTATTAGCTGAGTCTTAAGTCACTGTGCCTGAGAAAGCTCTGCTATGGCTCAAAACACTCAGCTAACTTAAGCTCATTAGCTGACACAAAGGAAAATAATAAAAGTAGGAAAAACGTATAAATGGAACCAAATCCCCCATTTTATGTATTACTGATTTCCTGTATCTTTAATTTATTTTAACTGCCATATAATAGTAACAGTGAATTAAAACATCACTACCATTGTGTTTTTCCATTATTCCTAGTATTTGCAACGGAATTTTTGCTTTATATATTGGAATGCCTTGCTATTTGTTGGATATAAATAGATTCATTATAGTTATGTCTGTGCCTTTCATCATTAAAATCTACTTTCTTATTTCACTTTAAATATTTCCCATAAATTTTACCCACTTAAATATGAGAAGAATGGTGACAATATTAATATCAAGCAGATAGTTTTATCCGCTGTTGTATTCTAACTTTTGAATTTTGCTTTAAGCATGTCATTTGCGTATGGAAAAATTTCGATATGTTACTTTATTTTTGGAATCATACACTTGATTCTATGTCCTGCTTTTCAACTTTTTTATCTCTCCTTTTATTTGTATAAAAGGTATGGGCACCCAGTTTTATTCAGCTTTTTATCTTTTATTGGGTTAATCATGAATGTTTTAAATTTAAAAAGTAAATCAATTTGTAGCATATATATATGTATATATATATATACATATATATATGAATAGTATTGCTTATCTTAAAACTTCTCTAGCTGTTATTAATCTTTTATATAACTCAAATAGCCCATAATAACTGTGGATCTGATTATATTAGAAAGAGAAGTGCTGTATTTATGCTTTTGTCTTTTCAGTCCTCCACCATCCTATTAATCTAATTAGAACCATGAAAACATTGCTGTGAGTTTTTATATTGTGTATTTCATTTGGTATGTTTGTTTCAACACTTAGATAATTCTAACCAGCTGCAGGTATTGCTCTCAGTGTTCTCATTTATTGACCTCATTGATAAATGGATCTGTCAGCACCCATTTTAATCAACAATATCCCTATTCAAAAATTCTTTCTGAAATTCAGCTTTCAATACCTGGAGGTATTTCCTTAAGAAAATTTTGGTGAAAGGGCATATTTCCTAACTATCCAAAGACATATCTGATAATTCTTTCTTTTTCTTCCATATTTGAAGATCAATGTCGTTGCATAGGCAATTCTTGAAATATGCCCTTCTCTCCCATAATTTCTCATGTAACTCTATTTTTATTTACTTCCAAGTAGAATGTTTTTTTCCTTAGTAGCTTATACATTGTATTACATTTATAATTTTATGAGATTACATGGCAGTCATGAGGGCTTTCATAAATATCCTGCTTCACCACTTTTTCTAGGCACTTAATAGGATTTTTATTCTCTGCCCCTTTTTAATTTAGGCATGCTCATGTAATTTGCTTGGGTCAAGAAAAAGTGAGTGGATGTGACATGTGGTATGTTACTTTAAAAGAGATAACAACAGCACAAGTTTTATTTTAAGTCATGAAATTAGCAAATATCCAGGTGAATAATATGTGAAGATGAATGCACTGAACATCTTTCCATTTGCACAGGCTATAAAGGTGTGTGTGCAAATCACCTAATGGTTGATGGAAACTTTGTCAGCCAGAGTCCCTAAGGCAGAGGCAGAGTCCTCCGCTCACCCAAGTAGTCTTCACTGTCCTTGTCTTATGAGCAAGGACAGATATCAGATTTGGGAGTTGTTACTTCAGCATAACTGGTCTATTTGACTGACAAAAACTATATATTTGGGATCATACTTCTTTGTTATTGTAGATACAACCCAGTGAGTCCTATCTATTTTGGATATTTTTTCCTATTTAATCAAGAGGAAATATCCTCGACTATATGTTTGATTATCAGTCTTGTGCTAGTTAGTGTTCTCCTCTGATAATATCTAGTCAGAGGTCAAGTCTCTGAGGTTAGTTCTTCAGATCCATCACATCCATCTCTGTGGGGAGCTAGATAATATTCCTAACTGCCTGCATCTTGGTAAAGCACAGGAGACATAGTTTGAACAGAGGGATATAATGGGTGTCCCCCCATCATCTCTTTACTCTTTTAGGTTCTAGATAACTTTATTTTCTTTCATCCTATTTTGTTCTATACAATATAGATTCCACCCTTTACTGATTTCAACAGAATTTTTAGCCCATTTAATGCAATAGTCATTTTGCTAAATCTTTTAAAAATCTTCTGTCTGGTATCACATAAAGGACACTGTCACTTCAAGCATTAATTACTTGCATTCAAAGTACTCAGGTAAGAAAACCCTTGAACAAATCTCTAAAGAATATCAGGGTCCAGGAAATAAAGCTAAACATGAGGAACTGATAAGGTAGCAGATTGGGGTGACAAACTTAAAACGATTGGCAGAGAAACATTGGAGAATGAGTGAAGGTTGATAATCAGTTCGCCAGGGATAGAACATGTCTGATATTTTTTATATTTTATATCACTTCTCTTCGGGAACGTCTCCGCATACACAATTTTACAGATGAGAAAACTGAGTTCAGAGAAGTTGAAGAATAGGATGAGGATCTCACATAGCAAGTAACCAGCAGAGTTTATAAATTAAACTTGTCATTATTCCTGCACCACCCTGCCTTCTGGGAAGCAGGAGATTTGTTACTGAGTCCAAGCTCGTACTGCTTGCCACATAACAGGCCAATAAATGGAGAGATGAGTTGTTGGGGTGAGGAATAAAAACTTTATTCAGAAAGCCAGCAGACGGAGAAGACGGTGGACTAGTGTCCCAAAGAACCATCTTGCTGGGGTTTGGATGCGTTTCTTTTATAGGGGGTGAGGAGGTAAAGTAAAAAAGGCATTAAGTTGTTGCAAATATTTCCTGGTTCTAATTTCTTCCTTCCTGCAGCCATTCATAGGTGGACCTTGTCAGAATGTTTCCTGTGAGCTTAAACAAAGGTATTTTATTTTATTTTTTTTAACATCTTTATTGGAGTATAATTGCTTTAAATGGTGTGTTAGTTGTTGCTGTATAACAAAGTGAATCAGCTATATGTATACGTATATCCCCATATCCCCTCCCTCTTGCATCTCTCTCCCACCCTCCCTATCCCACCCCTCTAGGTGGTCACAAAGCACCGAGCTGATCTCCCTGTGCTATGCGGCTGCTTCCCACTAGCTAGCTATTTTACATTTGGTAGTGTATATATGTCCATGCCACTCTCTCACTTCGTCCCAGCTTACCCTTCCCCCTCCCCGTATCCTCAAGTCCATTCTCTGCGTCTGCGTCTTTATTCCTGTCCTGCCCCTAGGTTCATCAGAACCATTTTTTTTTTTCAGATTCCATATATATGTGTTAGCATACGATATTTGTTTTTCTCTTTCTGACTTACTTCACTCTGTATGACAGACTCTAGGTCCATCCACCTCACTACAATTAACTCAATTTTGTTTCTTTTTCTGGCTGAGTAATATTCCATTATATATATGTGCCACATCTTCTTTATCCATTCATCTGTTGATGGACACTTAGTGCTCAGGCATGGGAGGAAGGGTTTCAGGAGATGGACCATCATGTATACCTTAAGGTATAGGCAACATCCCTTTAATAATTAACTTGTAGCAAAAGCAATAGAATACAAAGGTTAAAGCAAAAGAAACAGATGTATTATGGAGTCAGATTTCTTCTTCCCTATTACAGTTTTATACTTGGGACCAAAGAATATGGCTTCTAGGAACTTTAGTAATTCTTTTATTTGTCTAGTTTATGTCTGTATAATTCCTCTGTGTTTAATTCCTTATATTTTCAGGAAAGGGCCAGGGCACACACACCAGGGGACAGCATTTCCAGGTCTGACGCTACTATGTTGCTCTCCATAGTTTCATTACGTAATGTATTCATGGTCCCTGCTTTCACTTCAGCCTTTCCTACAGAGGCTCACCCAGAACCAGTTAGTGCCAATTCAGGCTATCTGGCTTCTTCTGTTGGAAGGTGACTTCTGACCAAGTACAAATCAAAAGTTCTCCAATTCTTTCTACTCCATAAAAAATTGTAGTACTAAGGCTAATTTTCATTATTTTTTAAGAAAGTGATTATTTTGGGGGAAATTGAATGGGGGCAGGCAGTCTATAAGTTGATAAAAGGCATAAAAGTAATACACAGGAAGCAAGAGATAAGAGCTCTGAAGGTAAATACTTAGGAATTAGCAAAAACTCCTGAAAGAAATTTAGGCTTTCAAAGACTGTGGAAATTACTGGATTCATGACAAAAATCCAAGGAGTAGAGGGGCAACCAGAGGCAATCTGCATAAGCTGTGAAATAAACAGAAAATGACTCTACATCATATCTATGGTATGATAAAAGGACAGAGTTGGAAAACAGAAAGGCACAGGCAAGGATGGAGAGATTGAGAGGTGGCAGAGGGGATGTTGGAGGGATCTGATGGACTAGACAATGAGGTAGGGGCTGTGGTTTCATCTTCCCTGTAGATATACCACAGAGTAAAGAGGTCATCCAGTGTGATTGGCTTCCATCGTTGATAGTGAAAAGTTCCAGGTGGTGTGAGATCTTCTCATTTGCTTTCATATATTGCAGCTTACTATGCTGTGACTGAAAGTAGGTTTTTAAAATTCATTGTGCTTCTTATATCTGAAAACTGTGGGTTTTTTGGATCAATTCTGAAAAATTTGTAGCATCAGAATATTGGTTTTGCCCACTTCTCTTTATTCTGTGTGGATTTCCAATCAAAAGCTCTTAGGACTTCTCTTTGGTCATTGGTTTTACGTAACCTCTGTTTCATAGTTTCATTTTCTTCAATTCTGAGTTGTATTATGAGTAATCTCTTCATATTGCTTTTATAGTTTGCTGATGTTCTCAGTAGCTGTGCTTTATCATTTAAACATATAAGATGAATTTTAAATTTCAGTGATTATATTTTGTATCCCTTTAAATATAGTACTGATCACTTTTGATTGTCTCATTTCCTTATAATATTTTCTGTATTTCCCATTATTTCTTTAAACACTGTAACCATACTTATTTTGTACATTGTTTCTTATATTTTCAGTATCCATACTCTGTGCGTACTTATTCTGCAGTCTGTAGTTTCTGACTCTTGATTATTGTGTTTCCTCATATTTCCTAGATTTAATTATGAGCTATTTGTTAGAACTTTCATTCTGGGAATCTTCAAAGCCTGCATTGAGTTGATTAACCTTTGTTTCTGCCAGTACTAGGGTACTAATCTGGTACTAAACTTTAAAATTTTGTCTCCTGGATGTAGATTTCACTGTATGAGAGTGTGGAATAATTCAAATTTCAGGACTGGGTGAGAGAAGGGCTAGGGATACAGATTTTTAGGGAAGACAATATTACTTTCCCCACCTAAGTCCAACAAACACAGCCTGCCTTTCTTTTTGCTTCATTTGCCCAGCACGCAAGTTTTCCTGTGCCCCCTTCCATCAAGATAGTTATTTTGGATACCTGTCTTAATGTGTAACATCTCAGGTTTTACTCTTGGACTTGTCAGAACTAAATTTTTTTCCACGGAGGGGCTGGTAACCAGCAAATTTCGAGGTTTCTGGATTGAGCACACCTCCAGGGAAGCCATGGTTTCTGTGTGGATTTCCCACTCCAGATTTAGCTCAAAGTTTTTTGAACTGCTTTGTGTTTTGTGAGGATTTTTGTTTTTGGTGTTATGGTTCATGGAGGACATCCCTTACTGTTTTGTGAGCTCTGTAATGCTTTCCAAAGTATGTGAGATCTAATTTAGTGAGTATTTAGGTGTTTGGTAGAGGAGAAGGGCATTTCAGAATAGAATATTTATTTTTTGCACATTTAATACAGAGAAGTCTGACAAACTGAGTCATAATCCATAATCCCACACCCATGAAAAAATTAATTTCCTTAATATAAAAATACTATATGAATATAAAAAATTCAAATCACCCCAAAAGTTATAAAATAAACTTTCGCTATATTTCAACCTTCTTTCCATTCAAAACCACTGTTAGAGGCTTTTTGTTTTTGGCAATCTTTCATAAGTATGTGTGTGTATATAAAATCAGTTATGTATAATTGTAGATATTATAAATAACCTCTAATATTATGTTAAATATTATCTGTATTATAAAAAGTATTATCATCACATCACAGAGATCACGTTTTGTACATTGTTCTGTTCTTTGCTTTTTTTGGCTTAATATACCTTAGAGATTTTCCACATTAACTTATAAAAATGTACGTATTTAATTTTGTTTATTTTTTATTGAAGTATAGTTGACTTACAATATTATATTAGTTTCAGGTATACAACATAGTAATTCAATATTTTTATAGATTATACTCCACTTAAAGTTATTATAAATACTGGCTATATGCCCTGTGCTATACAATATATCCTTGTTGCATTATTTATTTTATACATAGTAGTTTGTACCTCTTAATACCCTAACCCTATCTTCCCCCCGCCCCTCCTTTCCCCACTGGTGACCACTAGTTTTTTCGCTTTATCTTTGAGTCTATTTCTATTTTGTTATATTTATTAGTATATTTTATAGATTCCACATTTAAGTGATAACATATAGTATTTATCTTTCTCTGTCTGCATTATTTCACTAAGCATAATTCCCTCCAGGTCCATCCGTGTTGTTGCAAATAGCAAAATTTCATTCTTTTTTTATGGCTGAGTAATATTCCATTGTATATGTATACCATATCTTCTTTATCCACTCATCTGTGGATGGACTCTTTATGCTTCCTGTGCCTGGATATCTGTTACCTTTTTCAGGTTTGGGACATTTTCATTCATAATTTCATCAAATACATTTTCAACATTTTCAACTCCTTTCTCTTCTGTTTCTGGGACCCCTATAATGTGAATGTTAGCACTGTTATTGTTGTCTCTGAGAGCCCCTACACTGTTCTCATTTTTTGTTTTCCTTTTTGCTATTCAGAATGAGTGATTTCTATTATTCTATCTTCCAGGTCACTTATGTGTTCTTTTGTATCACCTAGTCTGCTATTAATTCCTTCTAGGGTGTTTTTTTTTTTTTCATTTCTGTCATTGTACTCTTCAGTTCTGACTGTTTCTTAAAAAAACATTTTTTTAGTTCCTTGTTAAAATTCTCACTGTGTTCATCTATTCTTTTCCATAGTTCAGTTAGCATTCTTATTACTAATGCTTTTAGCTGTTTATCTCTGTTTCATTAGTTGTTTTTTCAGGGTTTTTTCCATATTCTTTTGTTTGGAAAAAATTCCTCTGTCTTCTCATTTGCTTAACTTTCTTTGTTTCTATGAAGTTAGGCGAAACAGTTACTTATCCTTGTCTTGAAGGGATGTCCTTGTGTGGGAGCATCCCTATGCAGTCTACGTGTGCCCAGTGGCTTTGGTGGGAGAGCTGGATCTGACATGAGCAGGGCTCATGTCTTCCCAGGGTGAGCTGGCAGCTATCACCTTGGGGGGAGGTGGGGCTGGAGATGGAGGGCTAGAGCTGGAACCAGGTGTGAGCCACGGCTTCTCCTATGCTCAGTGGCTATCACTGCCCTATTGAGGTAGGTTCACATCCCAATGTTCTGGAGCAGAAATCCTGTGGGTTGGGTCCAAGCAGGTCCTGTTCCTTCTAGGTGTGCACTCTCCCGCCTCCCAGCAATAGCACTTTCAACCCAGAGGGGAGCAGCACTGGAACAAGAGGGGCCAAAATGGGCACCCAGTGCGGGCTGGTGTGCATGGTGAGACAGTCTTGGCACATCAGTTTGAGATCCAGACTGCTTCCGATCTACTGCCCCCATGAATCCCAGTAATGACCACCCTCACTCTGTTCGGATGCTGTGCAAGGTCTGAGCTGGCTCCATCCACCCATCTGTGCACCCTCCTTGGCCCTGGCAGCCTTTGCCCTAGTGTGGAGCAGCACTGGAGCCATAGGGGCTGGAGTGGACACTCAGCATGGGCTGCGATGCACACAGGTAGTCATGGAAACCAGCCAGAGTCCAGTTTAATTCTACTTCCTCTGCCTTGTTCCCAGGAGAAAGCAAGCATGTATGTGCTCTTCACGAGCAGAGTCTAGGTTTCGTACAGCTCTTCTTTTAGTCCTTCTGGTTTTCAAACCAGCTAAGGGGACTTTTCTTCCCAGCGTCAGACCCCAGGGCTGGGGTGCCCAGCATGTGGTTTGAACAGCTCACTCTCCAGGGAGGATCTCCAAGCTGGTATAATCCCCTTCCTTGTCTGTGTCCCCTTCTAGGGGTACAGGTCCTGATGATTGCTTCTCTTCCTTCCTACCTTCATTTGGATCTTTATTTACAGCCTTGATTGTATGAGTCCCTATGACAGTCTCTAGTTTGTTTTCAATGAGAATTGCTCCATATGTAGATGTATAATATTTTGATGTGTCCATGGGAGGAGGTGAGCTCAGTGTCCTCCTACTCTGCCATCTTGACCTCCTCCCCTCAACAGTGTACCTATTTAATTTTAAGTTTCATGGTGTTCCATGTATAGATAAACCATAATTTAAACACAAGTGAGGCTGCTACATGCAAGGTTGCACATACAACCTTAGAATTCTTACAATCTTAGAATTTCACACATACATACCAGCAGGGGAATTCCTGGGTCAGAAGGTCTTCGAATAGTGATTCTTCACTGAATTGAGTTGTGAGATTTATACTTTCCTTCCCTTAAGGAATTTGGATGAACCTGTCCCTTGTAGAGTTCATTATGGCCTCAGCTTCCTCACATATATTGTACTATTTACAGATCCCAACACCTACCATTCCTTCCCCATTGTTTCATTATAAAACTAAACAGAAGTAGTACTGCCTCTCACAGAGTTGTTGCGAGGTTTAGAAAAATATATGTGAATGCCCGTATATGACCCATATTTGGTGAAAATAAGAAATAACCGCTTACTCTTATTTTTCTTACTGTAGTTATTAATGAAACTAGAGAGGGGAAAACCCATAATAGACCTATGGAAAAAACACTTTACCTGTGGGGATCTTTGGTTCAAAAATAAATACAGTAGGGGTTGTGGGGAGTATTAGATCAACTAGCATATTTGTAACCATTGCCTGCACTACTTTCAAAATGAATTGACTTGGTTTACATTAAAATACTAGTAGAATTTAAAAATGAAAGAAAGTAAGAAAAAAATTAAATCATGAAACACGAGAGGAAAAACCCAAGAACATAGAATTACATAGTTATTTCTATGGGTCCTTAAATATATCATGAAGACCTGTATTTCCTGTTATATTTGGGAACCGGGCAGCTGTGCACTGTTTTAATGCCTGGCTGGTTTTCAGCTTCTCATCCTCCCACTGCCTGCTTCCCTCCCTCACCACCGTGGGAGGCTGACTCAACAGGACTTCACGTTTTGCTTTCTGGCGGCTTCTCCCCATCCCCCATTTCTTGTGAGACCACACTGAAGGCAAATAAACAAGCACGCTTCACACATCGCAAGGAGACCCAAAGGGAAGAAGAATGAAATTGGGACCACAAGGTTAAGAGAGGAAAGATGTGGTCACTCTCTTTCTGGGCCAGTACATGGTGGTTTCTGTCTGAGTGAGCAATTACAGACCTCTGTAATTACAGACCCGGTGAGCCGGGTCTCTGGTCTTTTGCCCCAAACTTTGATAATTTGGCCCTCAGTGTAGTTCTTGAATTTTTCATACTTTTTTTTTTTCTTGATGCTCTGAGTAAAAAGTCTCAGTAAAAACTGCCCATTTTCTATAATAAATTCCCAATTTCACATTTGCTGCTGTGACAGTGCTAAAGTGTTTCTCTCTCTCTCTCTCTGTCTCACACACACACCATTCCTGCAATCTCAGAACCAATAAAAGGTGAATCTAATATGAGAAATCATAGGTCAAAAGAGCTTGGGTTTCTACATATGCACACAGGAGTGCACAAATATTTATTAATAAATATCCTTCTGCCTTCCCATTTCTGGTTGTACAGCTATGATATACCTACTTTCCCAGTATGTCTATTCTCTCCTATTTGCACTCTTCTGTAGGCAATGGCAAACGTAAGTGTGTACATCCAGCTAAAGGATACACATGTACACAAATACATATGTGTATATATGTATATACACACACAAAAATGTGTACATCAGTATGTGTGTGTATGTTCACTACATCCATATAATTATTTTAGCTTCATAATAGATACTATTGACATAACAATTAATCTATAGTCAATCTAAGAAAAATGGAAAATTTTTTTTTAACATCTTTATTGGAATATAATTGCTTTACAATGGTGTGTTAGTTCTGCTTTATAACAGAGTGAATCAGCTATACATATACATATATCCCCATATCTCCTCCCTCTTGCGTCTCCCTCCCACCCCTCTAGGTGGTCACAAAGCACCGAGCTGATCTCCCTGTGCTATGCGGCTGCTTCCCACTAGCTATTTTACATTTGGTAGTATATGTAAGTCCATGCCACTCTCTCACTTCGTCCCAGCTTACCCTTCCCCCTCCCCATGTCCTCAAGTCCATTCTCTATGTCTGCGTCTTATTTTTGTCCTGCCCCTAGGTTCTTCAGAACCATTTTTTCCCCCTAGATTCCATATATATGTGTTAGCGTACGGTATTTGTTTTTCTCTTTCTGACTTCACTCTGTATGACAGACTCTAGGTCCATCCACCTCACTACAAATAACTCAATTTCGTTTCTTTTTATGGCTGAGTAATATTCCATTGTATATATGTGCCACATCTTCTTTATCCATTCATCTGTCGATGGACACTTAGGTTGCTTCCTTGTCATGGCTATTGTAAATAGAGCTGCAATGAACATTGTGGTACATGACTCTTTTTGAATTATGGTTTTCTCAGGGTATATGCCCCGTAGTGGGATTGCTGGGTCGTGTGGTAGGTCTATTTTTAGTTTTTTAAGGAACCTCCATACTGTTCTCCATAGTGGCTGTATCAATTTACATTCCCACCAACGGTGCAAGAGGGTTCCCTTTTCTCCACACCCTCTCCAGCATTTATTGTTTGTAGATTTTTTGATGATGGCCTTTCTGACTGGTGTGTGGTGATACCTCATTGTAGTTTTGATTTGCATTTCTCTGATGATTAGTGATGTTGAGCATTCTTTCATGTGTTTGTTGGCAATTGTATATCTTCTTTGGAGAAATGTCTATTTAGGTCTTCTGCCCATTTTTGGATTGGGTTGTTTGTTTTTTTGATATTGAGCTGCATGAGCTGCTTGTAAATTTTGGAGATTAATCCTTATCAGTTGCTTCATTTGCAAATCTTTTCTCCCATTCTGAGGGTTGTCTTTTCGTCTTGTGTATGGTTTCCTTTGCTGTGCAAAAGCTTTTAAGTTTCGTTAGGTCCCATTTGTTTATTTTTGTTTTTATTTAGAAATGGAAAATTTTATTTGAGCCAACTTGAGGATTATAACCCAGGAGATAGACTTTCAGATAGCTCTGAGGACTGTTCCAAAGAGGTAAGCGGGGAGGCCAGTATATACATAATTTTGATGAAGGGGGTGCATGCAATCAAGCTCATATCTTGGTAGAAGGTGACTACTATTGGCAAGGAACAGGTATCTTAGTTAACAGTTTTAGTGCTTTTCTAAGTGTGGGAAGATGCAAGAAACTGGGTTCATAAAATTGTCTCCTGAAAATATCTAACTGTCTGAGTGCCAATTCTGCCGTTTTTCCAGGAATGCAAAGTGCCTCCTTCTGATCTTCGCTCTGCCTTTTTTTCAGGGTGTATGTAGGTCAGTGACTGCAATGGCTAATGACTTGATTCCTGTAGAACTGAATGGTGGGCAACATTCTTTATTTACAGTTCCCTCCAGTCCAGTCTTAATTTTGACCAAGGTTTTG
Organism: Eubalaena glacialis; assembly: GCF_028564815.1. Taxonomy (NCBI): domain Eukaryota; kingdom Metazoa; phylum Chordata; class Mammalia; order Artiodactyla; family Balaenidae; genus Eubalaena; species Eubalaena glacialis. Next base: position 80,799,742 of record NC_083724.1, on the reverse strand, counting down.
GAGGCATTTTGTGACTGATTCGTTCCGTGGTGCTAGGAATGCTCATTGCCAGGTCTGGCAAGGATTTCTTTGATAGTCCACTTAATGTGCTATTATAAGTGTAGGCCCTGTCAACAGTAGCCAAAATCTCTGGACTGCCTGTCTTATTAATCTCTTATGGTTCAGGAAATGGTTTCCTCTTGTTGCCTCTTTCCATATCTGGACCTACACTATTACAATCATTGATCTTATAGAACTATATATTTGGTCAATTGATTTGAGTTGCCTCGTCATCATATTTATTGGCGGTTCAGTCACACATTTGGTAATGCAAGAAACAATCTTATAAACCAGGCAGAATGCAAGTAATATTAATAGTAACATTAATACGGTCATAAGTAAGTAATGTTATCTTCTAAGGCGTTACATGGCTGGCTCCAGAAGAAGAAAAATGGATGCTTATGGCTGAACAGGTATTTCTGCTGTTGGGGAGGTCTGGTTAATGAGTAATGCAGAAGCACAATGCACATTAGAGGGGAGGGCGGAGGCCCAAATGGGCAGAGAAAAATTTTATGTTTAAATTTTTCTTGTCTTGCCTTAAAACATGAGTTTTATTTTATCACTGCAAAAATGAGGCTACATGATTCAAGTAATGACACCCTTATTCTAATACCAAAGAGAGGAAAATTCTGAAGAAATAATAGTTTAAATACAATACTGCTTTTTTACATTGAATTGTGACATCATTTGCTAGGGTCAACGGAATTATCACATGAATAAAAGAATGTATTTTTTATGCAAGATAAAATAGAATATCAAATTAACTTTGGAGAAGCAAAAGCAATATGACTTTTCTCTTTTTAGCGGTTATTTAGGAAAGTATACTAAAGATATCTGAAGAACACAAATGGCATTTAACAAATTCTGTGTCTTACAATATTAAAGATATTGGTGTGGTAATCTAAGGAATGAAAGAATGAATAAAGGCTAGTAAATGCTATGTCACTTATTTTACAGTGCTTAAATAGAAGGCAAACACATTTCTTTTTTTTTCTAAAGAGGTTTTTTTTTTCTATAGTCATCATTTGTTTCTCAGATTAAATTCACATAATCAGTATATCATCAGTATGTTTGTTAAAGTTAGTTTTCTATCTTTTGTTTCTTTTGTAAAGAAACCACCCAGTGTTTTCTCAAAAGCCAAAAGTTGTTTATGATAGTAGATGCCTCTTCATAGTGTCACTGAAGTTCCCCAACCGTTGTCACATATTTGATTAATTTTGTAACCATCTTCTGGATCTTGAGGTTACTAGGATATAACTGGAGTTTATTATGTATTTTAACATAGTGGTACAGACAAAAAGGACAAAGTATTTCAGTTCACAGTAACGAATTTTATATCTACCATTTGCTTTTAGTCGTTTGACTTGGATAAAGTTAGTCAAAAATCTCTGATTTTTGATTCTCCTCCATTGAAAAGTGGCACAAAACCAGCTTCCTGATTCCTCACAATTGTTACGAGCCCTGTTAGAGGATATGTGAATGTTGTTATTAATTTTGGTGATGATGGTCATATGCATATTTTCTGACAATTAGAACTGAGAAGAGGATGGGTAATGTTAAGGTCCACATATCAAGATGAGGAGATTAGCCAATAGGCCAGGCTGGAAGGGTCACGGCCCCAGTGTATGAAAGCAGCCTAGGTGAATTTTTATGAATGGCACCTAAATGCTTCTCAGAACAGTTAAAGATTTATATCCAACCCTGAGATAAATTAATAATGATAATGCCAGTGCACACTGGAGCATATCAGCAATCATTTCTACAAGACAGTGGGAAATAAATCATAGAGCTAATCACAAAAGTTTAAGATGACATTTTTTTTTTCAAATGTTAATACCTACTTTTATTTTCTCTAAATCCTTGTCTCGCCATTTTGCCTGTGCCTATTTATTTTTGGGTGTACTTTCTATCCCCACCCTTCCTCTCTCCTTCCTGTGTTCTTCTCTTTATAGCAGAGAGTGATCTTTGAAAACTACACTTCTTGGGTCCCCTTGCCCACTGACTTCAGTTTACGCTCTGTCAGTCTTAAGCGGCTGGTGATTTAAAGTGGGGAGGAAGGGCAGCAAGTCTAATTCTCCATCTCTCTGCTTCAGGTGGGATCTTCAGCAGTGGCTGTTCCTCCATGATTCTAGACCTTTCTAGACAGCCCTATCTTGCCACCAGTTCTTTCCTTTATGGTCTCAGTCCCACCTGGAAGTCCACATCATGGGTCCAACTCCTGCCAGTGGTCCCTCCTCCATAGTTCCAGCTTGCAGCTGGTAACCCCTTCTACAGGGCTCATCTGGTGGTCTCTTGGGAAGCCCTTTCACAGGGGTTTCAGCTCCCTGCTGATGAGTATGGCTCCTGGATTCTGATATCATCATCTCTTCTTTCTTTTGTACCTTTAGTTTTAGGGGTAACAGCAGTTTCTTGTAGATGATTTATCTCTGGGTACCTCATCTTCCCATGTTTTCAGCTTTTCTGAAAACTCTGTGACTAGTTTGCTGAATTAAAGTTCCTGGTGTGGTTCTGCTTTCTGGACTGAATGCAGACTTGACATAGTCATCAACTAACACGTGGAGTACAGCCAGCTCATTAAAAAGTGAGAAACAAGTTGAAAGGAAGGAGATGGGTGAATGAAATAAATCTGTTTTAACCAAATGCAATGATGTTATATATATATATATATACCACGAGAACCTTTTCTTTTGATCTAATCATTACAATGAAATTTTGATAGGGATTCTGTGAGAATATCAACTAAAAGATGGCATTTTAAAACTTGTATGGTTTGCTCATCAATCGGTTCCTGACTATAAAATCATTTTTTTACCGTCGTTATTTGTAGAATATTTTTGCCTAAACCCATCTGCTCTTTGCAAATAATAGTTTAGACTACAATTTGCCAAGAAATAAACTAGGATAGATTTTTTTAACAGATTCCCCAATAAATCAGTGGGTTAATCATTTAGGAGGAATTAGTAATTTCCATTTGAAATTTAGATAGACTCTGTCCTGAACACATCACTGTGTGTCTACATCTGTAGAACTGATAGAAATAAATGTATTAACAAATATATATAACACATCCCATTGTTAACTGGAATAAATTTCCACATACAGTTATTTTCCAGCATTATTTTTATGAGCTAAAAATGAAAATACTCTCTGTATCTAGCAGTTGGGGAACAGTTAGGCTTATGTAAAGCAGGGGATGGGTGGTCAGGGGAGCCTGGCTGGAGGGCGAGCCCTCTGCCTTTTTGGGGTGATGAGAGGCATGAGCCCAGGTGTGCAATCCAACACATACAATGTGGTTAGATTTCAAATTGCTCACTTGGGAAATGCATACTAGCATTCTTGACAGTATTTCTGGAGATATGAAAAAAGGGAGCCCTATTGAGGATGTAAAGACAGTGGGGAAAAGCTGGGATGCTGGGGCTTCTGAATTGACAATAATTATTGTTTTAATAAAAGCAGCTGGGCTTCCCTGGTGGTGCAGTGGATAAGAATCTGCCTGCCAATGCAGGGGACACGGGTTCGATCCCTGGTCTGGGAGGATCCCACATGCTGCGGAGCAACTAAGCCTGTGTGCCACGACTACTGAGCCCATGTGCCACGACTACTGAGCCCACGTGCCACGACTACTGAGCCCACGTGCCACAACTACTGAAGCCCGCGCACCTAGAGCCTGTGCTCTGCAACAGGAGAAGCCACAATGAGAAGTCTGCGCACCACAATGAAGAGTAGCCCCCACTCGCCGCAACTAGAGGAAGCCCGCGTGCAGCAATGAAGACCCAACACAGCCAAAAATAAAGTAAACAAAATAAATAAAAGCAACCACCATTTATTGAGTACCATGCCACATTCAAAGTGTCAGGAATTTTAAATACACTAATTTATTTAGTCTTCATAATTGATAAGGTAAAATTATTTACAGTTTGCAAGGTGAACATTATTGCCCTTATTTTACAGATGACAGAACTGAAGATCAGGGAAGTTAAATAACTTGTCCATGGTTGGTTAGTTGAGTGGAAAATTCAGGATATGAAAACAGGACTTTCTGACTCCAAAGTTGATGTACTTCCCACTATTCTATATAGTAAAACACTCCTATTTTTTCATCTGCACCTTGGATAGAGAAGGTGTTGAGTGACCCATCTACAGTTGAGATGAGATGTGGTGATAGTATTTTTCTATCATGCACACACAAAAATACTAGATTTGGTACTGCTTACTATAGTAGGCAGAAGAATGGCCTCCAAAGATGTCCAGAATCTAATTCCAGGACCCTGTGAATATATTGCCTTCCATGGTAAAAGCGACTCTTTAGATATGATAATGTTAAGGACTTTGAGACAAGGAGATTATCCTGGATTGTTTAAGTGGGCCCGACCTAATCGCAGGGGTCCTTATACGAGGGAGGCAGGAGGATCAGAGTCAGAGAAAGAGAGGTGATGATGAAAGCAGAGGTCAGATTGATAAGTGAAGAAAGGGCCATGATCAAGGAATGTGGGCAGCCTCTGAATGCTGGAAAAGTCCAGGAAACATTCTCCCCTGGAGCTTCCAAAAAGGATGCAGCATTGCTGACCCATTTTAGACTTCTGTCCTCTAGTACTGTAACAAAATAAATTTGTGTTGTTTAAAGCCACTAAGTTTGTGGCAACTTAGAGCACTTGGAAACTAATACGCTTACTTGTTCTGTTTAAACTATGGATATAAATAGGCTCTGGGTTCTCTATTTGATTATTCTATATAGATACACATTTCATTACCCTATTTTATCATCATGGAAGTAAATTAGTAGGAGACAAAAATCAAATCTCTGCATCAATAATTGCATTGGTTAGTATGATTCTGAGGATATTAAAATAAATAACCTCACATACAGGTAAAGAGGTTAATTTCCTCAGTCAGTTAATGACACTATTAAGGATTAACTCCTGGAGTTGTGTATTGTTAAATGTTTCAACTAGAGAGATAGAAGAACTCTGTGGTTAAAGGATGCAAAAATCACCTAGGGTGTAGGTGATGCTGGTCACCTCCTGAGAGGTTCTTGACCAGCCACAGGAAGTGTTCCTGGTATCTTTCTGTGTGTCACTTTTTTAATGATATATTTTCACCTAGAGGGCCGTATGCATTAATACCAGAAGGTATACAATGGTCAATTACTTTCTGTTGGTTGCAAGACACAATGACTGGCTTCTTTGTTCTGTGTAAAAACAGCTAAGCTCTGGCCTGATTAAGTACCAGGCTTAAAACAAGGGCTAGTTATTTCAGCAGTAGAAGAAGCACCAGGCACCTCCAAGCCCTTTATTGGGGGTTCAGTGGATCCAGAAGGAAGCAGTGTCTGTATCCTTTCCTCTCAACACTAGGTCCCAAGAAATAATACTCATAGAGCATAGGAATCTTTCAAACTGAGCCTGGCCGGATGTGGATATGAAGACGATGGATTCCCTTGGATCAGAGTTGGGCTGGATGGGGTCCCCACCAAAAATAAGCCAAATAACAACTGCTGCAGCCTCGTCCTAGAGTAGGCTTCTGTCTCTTAGAGCAGTTCTCTCAGCATCACTAACAGTGCATAATGGTGAAACCTGTTGCTTACTAACCTCTCGCTTCACGCAAGAGAATATGGAAGCATTATTTAAGAGCAGTGAACAATTCCTAAGTCCTAGTTTGGACTCCTATTTTTTTGCATGTGAGAATAATGAAAAAGAATGATCTGGGATATGAGGGAAACTGTCCAATCATACATGATACAAGTTAATTCTTTTAGCAAGTAATGTCAGTTAACTTATTTAAAAATTCAACTGGTGTAGGGACGAATCTGGCTATGGGACACCCCCCCCCCATTGCCCCAAATTTAAAATAATCCCTTTTTTTGAAATTAAATATCTCCTGTTAGAGTTTTATAGATGTCGTAAAATTCTAGTTGAATTCTTAATTTGCATATTTTGAAACAACATTTGGAGCACAACATATGATGGGAGATTTTAAATCACTCAATATCGTGTTTAATTATGCTAACTCAGTATTCTGTAAAGTTTGACACTAAATTTGTATCAGAGGACAAATGAATTTTATTAATTTGTAGGTCTTAAAAACATGAGAATAAGTGTCATTTTGCAGTAGTTTTAATATGTGACTATAAAAAGGAGGAAAAACTGTCTTCTCAGGCCAAATTAGAAAAACTTATCTAGGGAAAATACTAATAGTTTTTAAAAACTTAAATGTGTGGTATATGGAGTTAAGTAAGTAAGTTATGTAATGATTCTATCTTGGTTTTTCACTTTTGGGGAATGCGTGTCACAGAGATTCAAGTGATAGTGCTGGCTACTAGGCTCATTACAGATATTAGCTATTGCCACTAATAGTGGTGACCAGTGTCAAGCAACATCACAAGATTTAAAAGCAGTTTCCTTCCTGGTATCCTAATGTCTAATTGGTGAGAGCCCATCTCATAGGTATGTAGTTAAAATTCATGGAATGGAGAGTCAAACTTTACCCTTTATCAGAACTTCTAGTAGATGTTTGATGAATTATTATAATTAGTGATGACTAATGACTAAATGTTTTAAAATTTGTTACACATGTAAGAGATGATCCAATCACCAACTAATGTGCTTGCCCATTTGCAATTAATATATCATGGAGTGGTCATATACAAGCTTCCTTGAGAATGGTCACTAGCTAATGAAGATGCTTGCGGTCTCACAGAAGTTCCATCCTCCAGACAATCACGTCCATGATTTAGTTAACATCTTAAGTATGTTCTGAACAGAAAGCTGTTGTGGAATCATTTCTTTGTGGCTCTGGCTTCAGTGGATGGTAATATTTTTGAAAGGTGAAATAGGCTGTGGTTTTTCTCTTGTTTCACGTTCCAGGTGAAGATCTGAGAGAATTTACAGATGTGTCACTTTTCAGTGATCACTGTATCATACACTCATTTACCCTAATAGAAAAATCTCTAAAGGTAAAAAAAAATTATATGTGATTTATAAATGATAAATAATTAATTGAATGAAAATAATGATAAGTGTGTAGGAAACAGTAAAGATCTTGGCTAAAATTCAGTAAGCAAGCCTAAGAAGCATATTTTACAATAGAGAAAGCTGGAAGAAGCTTACTTTAAACTATTCGTTATTATCAAACTCTATTGTAGACTATTCAATGTACTGTTTTAAAATTTAAAAAAATGAAATAGCAAAGGATAATATAATCATAATTGCTATTTTTTGTGATGGTAGAGATTTTTGTTGATGAAATAATAAAATATTATCAAATAGAAAATGTAGTTATTCATAGATTCCATGATTGCATACCTAGAAAATAATGAATAATCAACTCAAGAATAGTAGACATAGTGAAAAAGTTCACTTAAGGTGTTAGGTAATAGAAAATAATTAAAATACAAGTGTTCTTGCATTATAGCAGTAACTACAAAAATTACATAATTGATAAATACTATTCACAGTATAACAAAGATATAAACATTTGGGGTAATAGGTACTAAGCAATCTGGATGACCTATATAAAGAAAACGACAAAATGGGGACATGCCCAAGGACATGTATTTTATACATCAGAGTGGATGTCCATGGAGTAGAGATTTGCTATGAATGGAACGGGAATGAAGTAAGAACAGAACCTTGACCAAAACAGTGACAGTGGCACATCATGAACAGAGGGGTATGTTTAATTCATCTCCTTGTCCCTGAGGTTTAAAACTAAATAAAAGATAACTAGAGAGTTGGATCATGTTTCTAGTTCCACTAAATGTTATGAAAGTGGACATTCTGTCCAAGTTAATTTACAGTTTGAATATTATACCCATCAGCATTCAAACAGAAGTTTTCTTTGGCTTGTAAGTTTACCTAGAGGTATTACTGAACAAGCATATAAAAAAATGTAGTAGTTGTCAATGACAAAGCTTTGAAAACTATATTACATGAAGATCTCATACAAAGGAAACTGGAAAATAGTCCATATGAGAAACATGGGGAAAAACTACCATTGATATAGACAAATAACCCATATGAAAAGGAATAAACAGGAAGGCTTGAGGTCCTACCCATGTTACCTTTTAGACCCCTTTCCATTGTTAGCTTCATTTTACAGAAAAGTGAACCACAGAGAGATTAGGTAAGTCACCCAAGGACACGTCTCAAATCAGTAAACATTTATTGACTTCCTGCTAGTGATAAAGACTGAACTAAATGCCAGACGTTTCAAAAACAGAGAAGACAATTTTCTTTCTCTGGACTTGCATATAGTTTGGTGGAGGAGTCTAGAAAACAGTCACAAAAGAAGGCAAAATAGATTTCAAGGCCAGGTCTTTTGACATCAACATTCACGTTAGTTTCATTGCCATGCTGTGTTCTATATCGGAATCCAAGTAATACATACTTCGAAAGAGAGGGAGAAATGGAATTAAATTTTACTAGTTACCAAAGAGTTGCAAATAACTTTTTTACCCTTAATTGGCAAATATGAATGCATCATTCATAATATGCAGAGTTCCTGAGGTAGGAAAAAAAACACCTGGCAGTTATTCATCACTATCACCTGTGGCTGATATCATCCTTTCCAAAGGACTGTTCCTATTTATGCAATTTGGCAATGGATTTCAAGGGTCATAAAAACATTTATATAATTTAATGCCATTATTCATAATCTTTGAAAGTACTTAAAATGAGGGAAATAGATACATTCCTAAAAATATTTATTTTTAATTAAATATAAAGGGGAAAGGAGGAAATAACTACCTACTAGTGGGGGAATATTTTAATCTATTATAAATATTCAATAGAAAATCAAACCACTTCAGGAAATTATGATGAGAGAGAGAAGAAAGGAGGGAACCATGGAAATAAAACTGCTTAATTGGGTGGTAGTGAAATTTCATTGGTATGTCCTTCATTTTCATTATTTTTTACAATGATTACATTTTAAATTAAAAACATAATGCCCAGTGCAACTAAATTCAAAATATATTAAAATAATGAATTAAGAATATTATAATATAGACTTTCTCTCACATTGAGTGTCCTTATGGGAGATGAAAAATGAAGTAGAATTTTTAAGTATCTGATAAACTCCAACATCACCTGTCAATTAACCAAAAAGGAACTTAATTTAATTGTAATTCCAAAATAACTTTACTGGTTTCATCCATTTTAATAGCCTAAAATTCAGGCATTCAGATTTTTCTAAGCTTAAAATTTTATGTGGGACATTAAGACTTTATCTTCTACCAAGAATCAGATAAACAAGGACCAAGCTTTTGCAACCTATGAGCTTCCGTACGGCACATTAATGCCCATTAAGAAAGATGAAAATAACCCATTTCTCTCTCTTCTTCTTGGCCCACTCCTGTTTTTGCTCACACACCTCATATAAACCTTCTATAAGGACAGTGAGTTCATTTTCCTCCTAGCTGTCATTTTGGAAATCTTTCTCTTCGACATCTTCCAATTTCTTAGCATTCCTTTTTAACAAGAAATATAAAATTGATGGTAGTTTTTAGTCACTTTCAGCCACTTGCTTGCCTCTGGAAAGTAAATTAAAGCTTCATGCCAAATTCTCATGTGCAAACCTGAGGCTGATATTTAATTAGTTCATTTATTTACTCTTCAAATAATGTTTACTAGGTACCTACAATGTGCCTGAATCAATCCTTCTAATATTCTCCACCCTCCGTCATAGGTCCACCAATCGAATGGGTTTCAACTCGGATAGTCAGCACACATCCCCATATTCTTGTCCCCATCCTGGTTTTTCCTTCCCTTCTGTTGTGGCAGTCCTTGCAGATCCCTGTGGAGTGCCCTTTCTTTTCAGAGTGCCTTCTGGAAATCCCAGTGCACTGCCAATAAAGGGTATTTATACGCTCAAACTTTTCCTTGACTATTGGATTTACCTCTGGACCTTAATTATCTTTCCTTTTACTATACTAGTCTGAACAACCATTCAATTAGAGACCCTCTTATGTGCGCACACACACACTCACACACCTCATATTCATAACTAACTACTTTGAAGCATGATGTGTAGTCAGCTTTTTTTTCTGGCTCCTGTGCAAGTCGATATTGTACATCTTCATTCTGTAGTGCTCCATACATTTAAGCACAAGAATTTAGTCCACCTGAAATCAAGTTCTTTTGCACCCGAGTTCCAGGTTTAGTTCATAGTTAATGAGTTTATTATCCCAACATAGCCACACAGCTCTAGGATTCTATCTGATGCAGTGGTTTCCATCTTTACTTTAGCTATCCATTCATCTCACTACATTTAAATTTTTTTTTTTCTTTAACCATGCAGAGCTGTTCTCAGTGAAATGTTGATCTCTCAAATTCTCAGACCACATTTCATATCCTGCCTCCCTCATGAACTTGCTCCTTTCACTCCCACTTAACATACTGCTTGATAGGATTTGGAAAAGTCAATATAGAGGATGTTTGGATGAAGTCATCCCCTTTCTGGTTGCACTGCCCTTCACTCTTCAGTTAGCCTGTATCTCATGGTGAATTATTTTAGTGACATTCTTACCAGCACCACTGATTGCTTTGTCTACATTTTATTTATCTGTTTCATTCTGTTCTTGATGCATCAATAGGGGAAAAAGGGAATGAATCCAGGGCAACTGAATTAAAGGATTTCAAATCGGGATAAAATTGTATACACAAGTGAACCTTTTAGAAAATTTTGATATTGTGACCCTGTTCAATTAAGTATTAGAAAATTCAATCAATAATTAAAAGGTAATACTATTATTTTGTTTATATTTTTAAAGAAAATGACTTCATATTCTTTTTTTTTAACATCTTTATTGGAGTATAATTGCTTTACAATGGTGTCTTAGTTTCTGCTTTATAACAAAGTGAACCAGCTATACATATACATATATCCCCATATCTCCTACCTCTGTGTCTCCCTTCCACCCTCCCTATCCCACCCCTCTAGGTGGTCACAAAGCACCGAGCTGATCCCCCTGTGCTATGCGGCTGCTTCCCACTAGCTATCTGTTTTACATTTGGTAGTATATATAAGTCCGTGCCACTCTCTCACTTCATCACAGCTTACCCTTCCCCCTCCCCGTGTCTTCAAGTCCATTCTCTACATCTGCATCTTTATCCCAGTCCTGCCCCTAGGTTCTTCAGAACCATTTTTTTTTTTTTTTAGATTCCATATGTATGTGTTAGCATACGGTATTTATTTTTCTATGTCTGACTTCACCCTGTATGACAGTCTCTAGGTCCATCCACCTAACCACAAATAACTCAGTTTTGTTTCTTTTTATGGCTGAGTAATATTCCATTGTATATATAAGCCACATCTTCTTTATCCATTCATCTGTCGATGGACATGTAGGTTGCTCCACTGTCCTGGTTATTGTAAATAGAGCTGCAATGAACATTGTGGTACATGACTCTTTTTGAATTATGGTTTTCTCAGGGTATATGCCCCATAGTGGGATTGCTGGGTCATGTGGTAGTTCTATTTTTAGTTTTTTAAGGAACCTCCATACTGTTCTCCATAGTGGCTGTATCAATTTACATTCCCACCAACAGTGCAAGAGGGTTCCCTTTTCTCCACACCCTCTCCAGCATTTATTGTTTGTAGATTTTTTGATGATGGCCTTTCTGACTGGTGTGGGGTGATACCTCATTGTAGTTTTGATTTGCATTTCTATGATGATTAGTGAAGTTGAGCATCCTTTCATGTGTTTGTTGGCAATCTGTATATCTTCTTTGGAGAAATGTCTATGTAGGTCATCTGCCCATTTTTGGATTGGGTTGTTTGTTTTTTTGATATTGAGCTGCATGAGCTGCTTGTAAATTTTGGAGATTAATCCTTTGTCAGTTGCTTCATTTGCAAATCTTTTCTCCCATTCTGAGGGTTGTCTTTTCATCTTGTTTATGGTTTCCTTTGCTGTGCAAAAGCTTTTAAGTTTCATTAGGTCCCATTTGTTTATTTTTGTTTTTATTTCCATTGCTCTAGGAGCTGGGTCAAAAAGGATCTTGCTGTGATTTATGTCATAGAATGTTCTGCTTATGTTTTCCTCTAAGAGTTTGATAGTGTCTGGCCTTACATTTAGGACTTTAATCCATTTTGAGTTTATTTTTGTGTATGGTGTTAGGAAGTGTTCTAATTTCATTCTTTTACATGTACCTGTCCAGTTTTCCCAGCACCACTTATTGAAGAGGCTGTCTTTTCTCCACTGTATATTCTTGCCTCCTTTATCAAAGATGAGGTGACCATATGTATGTGGGTTTATCTCTGCACTTTCTATCCTGTTCCATTGATCTATATTTCTGTTTTTGTTCCAGTACCAAACTGTCTTGATTACTGTAGCTTTGTAGTATAGTCTGAAGTCCGGGCGCCTGATTCCTCCAGTTCCGTTTTTTTTTTTTTTCTCAAGATTGCTTTGGCTATTCGGGGTCTTTTGTGTTTCCATAGAAATTGTGAAATTTTTTGTTCTAGTTCTGTGAGAAATGCCATTGGTAGTTTGATAGGGATTGCATTGAATGTGTACATTGCTTTGGGTAGTATAGTCATTTTCACAATGTTGATTCTTCCATTCCAAGAACATGGTATATCTCTCCATCTGTTTGTATCATGTTTAATTTCTTTCATCAGTGTCTTATAGTTTTCTGTATACAGGTCTTTTGTCTCCTTAGGTAGGTTTATTCCTAGGTATTTTATTCTTTTTGTTGCAGTGGTAAATGGGAGTGTTTCCTTAATTTCTCTTTCAGATTTTTCATCATTAGTGTATAGGAATGCAAGAGATTTCTGTGCATTAATTTTGTATCCTGCTACTTTACCAAATTCATTGATTAGCTCTAGTAGTTTTCTGGTAGCATCTGTACGATTTTCTATGTATAGTATCATGTCATCTGCAAACAGTGACAGCTTTACTTCTTCTTTTCCAATTTGGGTTCCTTTTATTTCTTTTTCTTTTCTGATTGCTGTGGCTAAAACTTCCAAAACTATGTTGAATAATAGTGGTCAGAGTGGACAACCTTGTCTCGTTCCTGATCTTAGAGGAAATGGTTTCAGTTTTTCACCACTGAGAACGATGTTGGCTGTGCGTTTGTCATATATGGCCTTTATTATGTTGAGGTAAGTTCCCGCTATGCTTACTCTCTGCAGGGTTTTTATCATAAATCGGTGTTGAATTTTGTCAAAAGCTTTTTCTGCATCTATTGAGATGATCGTATCGTTTTTCTCCTTCAAGTTGTTATTATCGTTTATCACATTGATTGATTTGCATATATTAAAGAATCCTTGCATTCCTGCGATACACCCCACTTGATCATGGTGTATGATCCTTTAAAGGTGCTGTTGGATTCTGTTTGCTAGTATTTTGTTGAGGATTTTTGCACCTACGTTCATCAGTGATATTGGCCTGTAGTTTTCTTTCTTTGTGACATCTTTGTCTGGTTTTGGTATCAGGGTGATGGTGGCCTCGTAGAATGAGTTTGGGAGTGTTCTTCCTTCTGCTATATTTTGGAAGAGTTTCAGAAGGGTAGGTGTTAGCTCTTCTGTAAATGTTTGATAGAATTCGCCTGTGAAGCCATCTGGTCCTGGGCTTTTGTTTGTTGGAAGATTTTTAATCACAGTCTCAATTTCAGTGCTTGTGAATGGTCTGTTTATATTTTCTATTTCTTCCTGGTTCAGTCTCGGAAGGTTGTGCTTTTCTAAGAATTTGTCCATTTCTTCCAGGTTGTCCATTTTATTGGCATATAGTTGCTTGCAGTAATCTCTCATGAGCCTCTGTATTTCTGCAGTGTCACTTGTTACTTCTCCCTTTTCATTTCTAATTCTGTTGATTTGAGTCTTCTCCCTTTTTTTCTTAATGAGTCTGGCTAATGGTTTATCAGTTTAGTTTATCTTCTCAAAGAACCAGCTTTTAGTTTATTGATCTTTGCTATTGTTTCCTTCATTTCTTTTTCATTTATTTCTGATCTGATCATTATGATTTCTTTCCTTCTGCTAACTTTGGGTTTTTTTCTTCTTCTTTCTCTAATTGCTTTAGGTCTAAGGTTAGGTTGTTTATTTGAGATGTTTCTTGTTTCTTGAGGTACGATTGTATTGCTGTAAACTTCCCTCTTAGAACTGCTTTTGCTGTATCCCATAGGTTGTGGGTCGTTGTGTTTTCATTGTCATTTGTTTCTAGGTATTTTTTGATTTCCTCTTTGATTTCTTCAGTGATCCCTTGGTTATTAAGCAGTGTATTGTTTAGCCTCCATGTGTTTGTATTTTTTACAGATCTTTTCCTGTAATTGATATCTAGTCTCATAGCGTTGTGGTCGGAAAAGATACTTGATACGATTTCAATTTTCTTAAATTTACCAAGGCTTGATTTGTGACCCAAGATATGATCTATCCTGGAGAATATTCCATGAGCACTTGAGAAAAATGTGTATTCTGTTGTTTTTGGGTGGAATGTGCTATAGATATCAATTAAGTCCATCTTGTTTAATGTATCATTTAAAGCTTGTGTTTCCTTATTTAGTTTCATTTTGGATGATCTGTCCATTGGTGAAAGTGGGGTGTGAAAGTCCCCTACTATGATTGTGTTACTGTCGATTTCCCCTTTTATGGCTGTTAGCATTTGCCTTATGTATTGAGGTGCTCCTATGTTAGGTGCATAAATATTTACAATTTGTATATCTTGTTTTTTGGATTGATCCCTCTATCATTATGTAGTGTCCTTCCTTGTCTCTTTTAATAGTCTTTGTTTTAAAGTCTATTTTGTCTGATATGGGAATTGCTACTCCAGCTTTCTTTTGATTTCCATTTGCATGGAATATCTTTTTCCATCCCCTCACTTTCAGTCTTTATGTGTTCCTAGGTCTGAAGTGGATCTCTTGTAGACAGCATATATATGGGTCTTGTTTTTGTATCCATTCAGCCAGTCTGTGTCTTTTGGTGGGAGCATTTAATCCATTTACATTTAAGGTAATTATCGATATGTATATTCCTATTACCATTTTCTTAATTGTTTTGGGTGTGTTATTGTAGGCCTTTTCATTCTCTTGTGTTTCCTACCTAGAGAAATTCCTTTAGCATTTGCTGTAAAGCTGGTTTGGTGATGCTGAATTCTCTTAGCTTTTGCTTGTTTGTAAAGGTTTTAATTTCTCTGTGGAAACTGAATGAGATCCTTGCTGGGTAGAGTAGTCTTGGTTGTAGGTTTTTCCCTTTCATCATTTTAAATATGTCTTGCCACTGCCTTCTGGCTTGCAGACTTTCTGGTGAAAGATCAGCTGTTAACCTTATGGGGATTCTCTTGTATGTTATTTGTTGTTTTTCTCTTGTTGCTTTTAATATTTTTTCTTTGTGTTTAATTTTTGATAGTTTGATGAGTATGTGTCTTGGCATGTTTCTCCTTGGATTTATCCTGTATGGGACTCTCTGTGCTTCCTGGACTTGACTGACTATTTCCTTTCCCATATTAGGGAAGTTTTCAACTTTAATCTCCTCAAATATTTTCTCAGTCCCTTTCTTTTTCTTCTTGGACCGCTATAAGTCAAATGTTGGTGTGTTTAATGTTGTCCCAGAGGTCTCTAAGGCTGTCCTCCATTCTTTTCATTCTTTTTTCTTTATTCTGCTCTGCTGTAGTTATTTCCACTACTGTATCTTCCAGGTCACTTATTTGTTCTCCTGCCTCAGTTATTCTGCTATTGATTCCTTCTAGAGAATTTTTAATTTCATTTATTGTGTTGTTCATCATTGTTTGTTTGCTCTTTAGTTCTTCTAGGTCCTTGTTAAACGTTTCTTGTATTTTCTCCATTCTATTTCCAAGATTTTGGGTCATCTTTACTATCATTTCTCTAAATTCTTTTTCAGGTAGACTGCCTATTTCCTCTTCATTTGTTTGGTCTGGTGTGTTATTACCTTGCTCCTTCATCTGCTGTGTGTTTCTCTGCCTTCTTGTTTTGCTTAACTTACTGTGTTTGGAGTCTCCTTTTCTCAGGCTGCAGTTTCATAGTTCTCATTTTTTTGGTGTCTGCCCCCACTGGCTAAGGTTGGTTCAATGTGTTTTGTAGGCTTCCTGGTGTAGGGGACTGGTGCCAGTGTTCTGTTGGATGAGGCTGGATCTTGTCTTCCTGGTGGGCAAGATCGCGTCTGGTGGTGTGTTTTGGGGTGTCTGTGACCTTATTTTGATTTTAGGCATCCTCTCTGCTAATGGGTGGTGTTTTGTTCCTGTCTTGCTAGTTGTTTGATACAGTGTGTCCAGCACTGTAGCTTGCCGGTTGTTGAGTGGAGCTGGGTCTTAGCATTGAGATGGAGATCTCTGTGAGAGCTTTTGCCACTTGATATTACATGGAGCCGGGCGGTCTCTAGTGGACCAGTGTCCTGATCTCGGCTCTCCCACCTCAGAGGCACAGGCCTCACACCTGGCTGGAGCACCAAGACCCTGTCAGCCACACGGCAGTGCCCAGAAGCCAATCTCACGTTGACATGAACAGTCTAGGAAAGGTGTTTCTGGTAGTCTGAATCTACCTCCATGTGGTCATTCCATAAGCTGGCTGACAGGGACTTTGCCATCATCAACACGTGGCTTCCAGTGTAACAGAGGTCATCTTTATCCTACTGTATTGAAAAATCTTCTCTTGTTCCTGGGTAGGCTGACTACCCTATGACACGTATTTCTAAAAGAAGGTCACTCTCTGTAGCAGACAGTAATAGCAAATAATTGATAAGAACTTTGATATTGATATACTTTGCTCTCTCTGCCCCTGGTCACTGCAGCTTCAGCTGCTTTCAGGCCTAGCAGCCTCGGTGACCGTTGGTCCCTATCTGAAAGGCTGGCGGTGAGCCGCCCACGTGCCTGCGTGCACGGCCTCCCCATATTCTTATATAAATAAAACAATACCAAAAATTACTAAGAAGAATGACACCAAATTTTACACTATCCCACCATTGAGAATTTTTAACAATGTTGGCATTTGGTAACATCATTCTAGTCCTCTCTCAATGCATAAAAAATAGATAGCAATGATGATATAAAAATGTAATCTCACACTAAAATGTATTAAATGTCATTCTAACTGAATTTAACCTCAGGAAAAACCTGAGGCTAAACTAAAGGGATTGCTAAATTTCAACAAGTATTTTTCATAGTAGAAGTTATTAGAACCCTATACGATTCCATGTATTACGTGTTAAGAAGTTGACACCCTGAAATTTCAACTACAGTTCAGTTATAGAGAACATCAATTTACTCACTGCTATGAAGGGTGAGAACATTAGCCATCTGGGAGTTTTCCCATCTCCTGAGTTTTGTTTGTTATGTTTTTTGTTTGCTTGTTTGTTTGTTGAGGCAAGTGACAGTGCACACTGTTCTGTAAGCATAATTCTCATCATTGTTCAGTGTCAATTTTTTTTTTTTTTTTTGCAGTTTTCACCACCTAACACTTTATTCACCTATGTCTGTTTTTGATGCTTGTGTTAATACCAGATCCTCCGCTTACTTTGTGGCCCTGGACTTGTTGCTTAACACATTTTTCTTTAACCTGTGATAATAGCACCTTCCTCATGGGGTTGTTTGTACCAGGCAAATAGCAAGAGGTATAAAAGTCGCTTGGATTCTGTTTTATTCCAGGCTTTGTTTTTTACTGTTCATTGCATTTCCCCCCTGTCTTGTATGTTTGCACAGTCATATGGCGTTTCTTTTCCAGTTGGTTCATGCTTAATATCCGTACTTTCTAATTGTTATGATATGGTACAGGTTAATTTCCCTTGAATGTTCTTGTAATTTATCTGGGGACTGACCTGTAGTTTGAGTCGGTACCCAGATAAATTGATAGATACTGCTTTTTATTAACCTTTAACTAACCTAGGAAATTGGATTCGTGAGGGACATAGCTCTGGTGGGGCTGCATGCAGCCCTTGTTTGTAAGCCTGATTCTTTCTCTTTTGAGGTGCCTTTAAATGTGTTGCATCAGGAATTATTTTACGAAACCAGGAGTGCCGTCTATACCCATGGGCTATGGCTTACTCTCCCAGTTCATCCCAGCACCCTGGCAAAGAATGAGCCCCAGTAGCCCTTCCTATATCTTGAGATCTTAATTGACTTACACTAAAGCTGCTCTCTTAGTCTATATTTTAGCAATTCAGGGATATGAGTTGCAGTTCTCAGGATCTTTTATATTCTCTGTTTCTTCTGAACTGCCTTTATAAGGTGAAGTTGGGACGGAAACCCCTTTCTGTCATTTTCTTGAAGTTGTTGGTATTAGAGTGAAATTTCTCTGCTTCTTGGCTTTAGGAGGAAAGTGTCAGCTGGAAGATGTATCGTTCTCTAAGAACAGGAGTTGTGTCTAGATCTTTCTCTAGTACATTCATGTCCATATGTCCAGAGGGCCTTTGGATCCTATCTTAGGTTGAGTTCCCCAAAATGAGACTCTGTGATGAGGACTCCTGAGTGAATTATTAAGGAAATGATCTCAGGGGAAACTGGGAAAGGAGAGAGGGAAACTGGGGAGCAAAGGGAAGATCTCAGGTGAATCCCAAGGAAGGCAGCTTCAGTATGATCCCATAGAGGAACTCAAGGCAAGGGAGCTGGGCTTGCATGCTCCCAAACTACCTCTGTTCTCTGCTGAGGACAAAGGTACTTAAATTATTCTGACCTAAGGAGCTGAGAGTAGAGCTTGTGAAAGAGCCTCAGGTGCTGGCCTTTGGAAGTACAGTGAAGCTGGGCAGGGGCGGGAGTATACATAAAACTGAAAAGAGGAATATGAGGGGATCTGGAGCAAGCTCCAACATTATTTACTACAGATTTCCTGATGGCACATTTGGACTTTCCCCTTGGATTTCCTCGGATTTTCCTATATTCGAATCTTCCACTTTTCGTATTCACTTTCCCAGGGGCTTAGAATAGCAATAAGCCTGTGCGTAGAGAACACTTTGCAAATTCAGTGCAGACACAATAATGACTAACCATGGTCCATAGGGTTAACTTGCTGATTATTTGCATAAAGCACTCTTTAAAAAAAACAGGTTATTATAATGAAGCTTCTTATTTGTATGAGACTTTGCAAAGATATAGAGTGATGGTGACTACTATAGGTCATGGTGTCTCATAGCCATCCTCCCATGCCAAGTATAGCTGCAGATGCCCGTAAGAACCAGAATTCCTTGTTCAAGGTGTTTGTGCTCACAAATAGGAATTGCTCATTTGATGGATGTTAAATTTAAAATTAGAATTAGCATGTGAGAATATTCCTTGTGGTTATGAAAACTGATAATTTTCAGACTGGTCCTTAAAAAAAAACCAAACTGTGGTGCCTCCCGTTTTAAATGTTCTCCTGAATTATGCTATCAAGCAGCAAAATCTTTGCAAAGTTCAGGTCATAGATTTCATTAGGTCAAGGACCACACCCTGTATCTGCATACAGTAAAGTACAGCTTTAACTTATCGTATGGGTTTTAGAGAAAAGGAAAATTGTTGGGAAAGGCAGTCTTATATGCACAGTCTTTTGATCCGCAGTTGGCTGCATAAGAATGAACCTTGGGCCTGGAAGACTTTTTTTTTTTTTACTAAGAGATAGTATCCTCACAGTCTGTGCTGGACTTACCACTTTGTGTGACGATCTCTTCTCCTGTTTCAGACTTAGTGTGTACTCCGTTCTGTTTAAGCATGTGTGTCATATGGCATCTGGGCAATCCCACTGTTAGGTCTGTCCCTTGCAGGGAGGAGACACGTCCACTATTCTTTGTCCTAAGAGGGGTGCATGCAGGCCAATGGCACTGCAACAGTGGCTCGAGGGACCAGCTGGGTATGGGGAACCAGTGCCCACTATTGGAGATGATCTTGCTCTGCCTCTTTGCTATGTGAGTAAATCATTGTCCCATCCAGTTCTTGAGTGTGTTGTGTTTTCCTTGGTGACACTGGTACCAAGATGTAGTGGGCAGAAATGTTTAGACTTCTACTCCAGGTCATAGGTAATATGCAGCTTATTCAATAGAAAAGATTAAGCTCTTTTTTTGTTTTTTTAAACCAAATACTATGTTCCAAGACCCATGCTGCATGCTTTATATGTTTAATTGTTTACTCTTGTTTTATTGAAATAAAATCATTATTTGGAAAAACACACAGATCTTACTGTTTAGTTTGAATTTTTGACAATTGAATGAAACTTTGTAACAACTGCATTAAGCAAGACATAGACAATTTTTATACCCCCAAATATTGCAATTTATAACTCTTCCCAGCCCTTCATAATCCCTTCCCCACCAAACACTATCAGAATAGATTAGGTTGCTTATATTTTGATTTAATATAATTGGAATAATACAGTTTGAACTCTTTTTGTCTGACTGCTTTTCCATTACCTAATATTTTGGGGACTTGCTTATGTTGTTGTATGGGTCAATAGTTACTCTTTTTATTGCTGATTATTATTTAATTGTATGAACATATGGATATATTAAGTTTTATTTAATCCTCTTTTGATGGATATTCCATGTTATTTTCATTTCTTCTATTGTAAATAAGAATGTACATTGATATATAAATATTTTGTGGGCATATATTTCCACTTCCCTTGGATGATAAATTCTACAATATTTTTCCTCATTTAAAAGTGTATTTGGCTATTCCATGTCATTTTTGCATTTGCATATAAATTTTAGATTTATTTTGTCTATTTCTTCTAAATAGGCTGCTCAACTTTTTTTTGAGGTATAGTTGATTTATATTGAGGTATAGTTGATTTATAATATTGTGTTAGGTTTAGGTGTACAGCATAGTGATTCAGTATCTTTGCAGGTTATATTCTGTTATAGGTTATTATAAGATATTGGGTATAATTCCCTGTGCTATACAGTAAATCCTTGTTGCTTATCTATTTTACGTGTAATGATTTATGTCTTTTAATCTCATATCCCTTCTCCTGTCCTTCTCCCTTTTAGTAACAGCAAGGTTGTTTTCTGTGTCTGTGAGTCTGTTTCTGTTTTGTATGTACATTCATTTGTATTATATTTTGATTCCATATATAAGTGATATATAGTATTTGTCTTTCTCTGTCTGACTTATTTTACAAAGCATAATATTCTCTACGTCCATCCACATTGCTGCAAATGGCAATACTTCATTCTTTTTTTTATGGCTGAGTAATACTCCAGTACACACACACACACACACACACACACACACACATGACTTCTTAATCCAGTTACCTGTTGATGGGCACTTCTGTTGCTTTCATGTCTTGGCTATTGTAAATAGTGCTGCTGTAAACACTGGGGTGCATGTTTCTTTTTGAATTAGTGTTTTCATTTTTTTTTCAGATAGATAGCCAGGAGTGGAATTGTTGGGTCATATGGTAGCTCTATTTTTACCTTTTTAGGGAACCTCCAAACTTTTTTCCATAGTGGCTGTTCCAATTTACATTCCCACCACAGTGTATGAGGGTTCCCTTTTCTCCATATTCTCTCCAACATTTGTTATTTATAGACTTTTTGATAATTAGGCTGTTAAAATTTTGATAGAGAATTGAATTTAATCTATATATTAATTTGAGGAGAATGAACATCTTAACAATATTGAGTCTTTAAATCAATGAACATAATATTCCTTACTTACCTAGATTTTCTTGAATTTCTTTCACCCGTGTTTCATGATTTTTAGTGTAGAGGTCTTGCAAATCTTTTGTTAGATTTGTTCTCAAGTGTTTCATGTCTTCTGATGCTATTGTAAATAATATTATTTTAAACTTCCTTTTCTAAGTTTTCATTGCTTGGGTGTACAAATACAACTGATTTTTTATTTTGACTTTGTATCTAGTGACTTTGTTAAATTCCTTTTTATCACAATAGACTATTTGAAAATTGCTTTGGATTTTCTGTGTACAAATCATATTGGAGTAAGGCAAAGGTATCCACTCCAAACTCTTTTATTCAGTATTTTACTGGAGCTACTAGCCAGTGTAATAACGCAAGAAAAAAAATAGACACACACACACACACACACACACACACACAGAATACATTAGTGAAAGAGGGCACGAAGCTGTCATTATTTTCAAATGACATGATTATGTTTATTTAATTTTTGCTACATCTTTTCAGAAAACGATCTATTTTTAATTTTTTTCTCAACTTCTAAATAACCTTGATCTCAAATTTTAAGAGATCTGGGTATTCTCTCATTTCATATATTTTAGATAAAGTTTCATAAGAGGTCTTAATTATTACATAAAGTAGACAAGTAGTTTAGAAAGGCAGAGCAACAATAGAAGAAGTCTTTGATTCAGGGATTATGGTACAAAATGGAATAGATAGATAATCTTAGAAAGTTATCTGAAAAAACGTAACAGATTGGTGTCTATAGGAAGAATAATTGTATTACAGATCTACGTTAAAGTAATTACCCAAAGAATAGCATTGACTTGATTGAGCAAATGTGAGTAAGAGAAGGAGAAAGCTGCACATGGGAAGAGATGGGCTAGAAATAGTTGGGGGGAGTGGTTGTACGTTTAGAAGTTACAGAAGAGGTGATATACAGTCAGTTTTTCTATTGCTTTAGTTTGTAAGAAAATCATATGTAAGTGACCTATGCCCATCGGTATCATTTTATAGTTCAGTGAATTCAGTGCTTGGTTTTGAAAATTTGAAATGGCTTGCATCATTGTAATTTGAGCCCTTGGACATCTTTGTGTATTTATTATCTTCTTTTTAATGTAGAAATTAACTCACGAAGAAGATTACTAACATGCCCCAAATCAATAATTACAAAGTGGAAACAGGACTCAAATTTTGGTATCTAGTCTCTCCTTGCTGAAGTGCCAATAAAATTGACAAAAGATTTTGTTAAAAGTATTGAAATGAAGCTATGGTTTGGGCTTTTAAAATTAATTTCATGCTCAGTATTATGTAATGCTCTATACCCGTAAGTAGGAAAACATGTAAGGAGTTTTAGATACAGATTTAAAGGTTCATTTTGTGGTGCCTAGTGGCTAAAATTGTTTAGGAATTCTATATTGCTGTGTGTCAAACCAGCAGTAGGGCACTTGACATACTTTCTAAACGTCAAACCTTATTTTGAGGGTGTAAGCATTTGAAGCTTCAGACTTGCCTATTTTACAGATTTTAGAGCAAACTGGAAGAGGAATTTCATGATTGAACACAGTGAAACTATTACTTAAGGCATACTAATAAAAGTACCAAAGGAGAAATTGCCTTATGTTCTCTAGGGAATAAGAGGAAGTAGAGTAAATGCTTAAAGATGACATTTAGATTGAAAAAGAAAATTAAATTTGTACATACACACACACACACACACACACACACTCACACTCTCAAAGACATAGCCCCATAACAAATTCACCCTGACTTCTTATCTGGAGTACTTTGGCCTGTAGACTGATATTTATATTATGGACACATCATTTCTGTTATATATAAAAGAAAATTTTGATGTTACTAAATTAACAGGTGTTCCATTGACTACAGAAACAATGAAAATTAAAAAGGGGATTTCAATTACATTTATTTTCAATTATGAAATAAGATGTTTCAGGGTAAGTAAAAGGAAGTTCTATTTTAAATCAATAGGACTAAATCTAAGGCCCAAGAAATTATATAAGCTAACATAAATATATAGTTAATTTAAGAAGGCCTAGACCAATAAAATGATGACAATTCTATATCATGTTACTAAGGAAAATACATTTATCCAAGTGTTATACACCTTTGGTGGTAGACAATCATATTTATTCACAAGACATTCCTTAATGTTACTGTCAGGGAGAAACTGAGCAGAGTGAGTTATTTGTCTCACTAAGAAAGGTATTTGTTTACCCTCATGCTAGGACTAAGTTTCCTCATCTATCAAATAGGAATATTGTTATTTACTATATAGATATTTTGGTAGAGAATTAAATAAGATAAACTGTGTGAAAATATTTTGTGAACTCTTCAGCTTTCATTTCACTTATAAATTCCACTCATACAGTTACTGATTACTTCCCTGTACTGGGAATAGGAACACAGTAATGACCAAGTTGAAGTCCTAGAATCTGTGGAATTTATATTCTTTTGGAGGTAACAGATACTAACACTAAATTATGCCATCAATTATTTATAATTGTGGTATTGCTAAGAAGGACAAAATTCTGATCTGGATTAGGCAGGCAGTGAAGGTTACTTTGAAAAAGTGACACTTCAGATGAACTCTGAAGGTCAAGTTAGAATTAATTAGACACAGGGGGAACCAGCTCCAAGCAGAGGAAAGGCCATGTACAAATGCTCTGAGGTGGAAAAAATAAGATTGTGTTATGAGAACAGAAATATAAATGTGAGGTTTGTTGTCAGAAAATACAGTGAGAGTGGCATAAAATCAAGCTGGTGAAGTAGGTTGGGGTGGCCGATTCAGGTCCTTGCCAGATCTTTATACTATGAGGGAATGATCAGGTGTGTATTTTTAAAGGATCTCCCTGGCTGCCCTTTAGAAAGTGAACTGAGAATGGATTTGGTGAAATTGATTTAGAGGCTACTTCAGTTGACCAAGGAAGAAGTGATGGTACCCAGACCAGGCTGGTAGTAGCACAGATACAGAAAGGCATCCTGCAAGGGGTCACTGTAATTGACATTGCTATCAATGTAAATGTTATTCTGTGTTAAGCATGGTTAGGTTTTCAAAGTGAAACCTTAAGCCTCTGTGTCCACTTGTCTGTAATGCTTTGCTTATTGAGGTCAAATGAGCTGAGTGAAGGTCCTTTTTGCTGTCAGTTGTTCATAAATGAATAAGCATGGCTGTAAACAGTGTGGGTAGAAAAAAAAGTCACATTACTTAATATGAACAACCCCAATACACATGGTATTTAAAAAATAGGGAAGTTTCATTTTATCAGCTGCTACATGATGAATAGTTTGCCTGGAATTTCTGAAATTTAGGTTTCATCCTCTGGTTTGGGGAGCATTATCTAAGTTCAGAGGCTTTGCTCCTTCTAAATTTTAAGTAGAGGGAAGTGGTCTTGTGAAGTAGGGTAAAAAGTCCTCCTTTTTGGGAGTTGTTTGTTCAGTTTAGATAGTGACTTCTTATTAGGAGACATGTATTACTGTGTCTCTCCAAGTTACTTCCTGATTTGGTTGAATCTTTACCAAGGAGCCTACTTGGGAGGTCAAAGCAGAGGGGAAATAGATGTAGCCTAGATAAATATAAACCTTGCCTGAGAAGTAGGCAACTTAAGACGCAAGTAAAATTTAAAAAAATCCAGGCCTTGCAATGACTTTAAAGGCAAATAACATTCAAGCAATATATCATAATTTTTAGCTTCCACAGAAGTCAAAGAAATACTATTTATTCCACATATAATACTGTAAAATCCACATTTATATTTAAGATCATTAAGTATAATCAGAAGTGTAGCAGAGATCAAGTGTTCTTGGTTCATATTATATTAGAGATGCTCCAAGAGGGCACAGCTCAGGGTGAAACCAAGAGTAGAAGGCCAATACAGAAAACAATCTATATATATATCATGCAAACTATGAAATGAAATAGACTTCAAGACAAAAATTGTTACTAGAGACAAAGAAGGGTATTATGATAAAAAAGTCAGTCTATTATGAATATATAAAATGCATAAACATATTGTCACCTAACAACAGAGCTCTAAGATATATGAAGTAAAAACTTAACAGAATTGATACTAATGGATAATAATAATAAAAGCAAACACTCATATAGCATATGTATGTTCCAGGCACATTCCATGCCTTGTTATGCAGGAAATTATTTAAATATGATTATAACCCAATAACCTTATGTGTAGGTACTATTACCATTTCATAAATGAGGCGACTGAGGCAGAGAAAGGTGAAGTAACTTCCTAATGTCACAATGCTAGTAAGTGAAAGACAGTATTCAAACCTAGGCAGCTTTACTCCAGAGCCTACCACTATTTTATTTTGCCATATCAAGACGGAAGCCAAGGCAAAGGCCAAGAAATGGATCAGCAGTGGTTCCAAGGTTAGAGCTGGCATTAGAATTGCCCTTTAGTCAAATTCAAATTTCTAGTCAGAGCTGACACTAACATAATGTGGGGGTGATGGTTAGATAGCACTGCGAATATACTGAATGACACTGAATTGTACACTTAAAATGATTAATTTTATATAATGTTTTACCTGAATTTTTTAAAAAAATGTATATATAGTAATATCTATCCTTGAGGAGCTTATAACCTAGATGGAGAGAGAAGAATAACTCAAATAAAAAGATCAAAAATTTTTGTAAGTTTAAGAAAGGTAATAAAGTGCAGAAAAAAATAACAGGTAAAATATAGAACCGATCTTTTAGTTCAGCTGTGAAAAATTTAACAATATGTGGTTCTTTAGATAAATTGTGTGTAGCATAATTAAATTTGCAGGTTTTTTTTTTTTTTGTGCCTGACAGAAAAATAATCTACTCCAAATTAGGACAAATTAATCCTAAATTGTATTGACCATTTTCTAGATTGAGAATCTGATGGGTTGAGTTTCAGACTAAATTTCCTTTCAAGACAACCTTGTTACTTTTGTTGAAGTCAGAAATCAGAAAAAGACCAGAAAGAAGTTTGGTTCTAGTCCTAGAACCAAATTTGGTCCCTTGTGGTGGTAACATTGATTTGTTTAATTGTTAAAACTAAGGATCCTTTCATAGCTAGGACTACTATAAACAATACATCCACATTTGCCCAAGGTCTCAGTTTTAAAATGGGAATGATTTCAATTTTGATCGCAATAATCCCTACCCTCACAGTTAGGCTAAGAACTGTAAAGGACTTTTGGTAATCAGAGTAAAATTAGACTATCCATCAATCAAGTGATGGAGTATACTATCTCTTATCCTTCAGATATAGATATGGGACTGGCTAGATTAAGATGGTTAAACTGCCAAAATATTATTAATGATTATTGATACAAAAAGCAGACATGGTGGTTATTATTTCCAAATACAACACTTCTTAGTCACAGGAAGTAGAAAAAACAAGTTAAGCATTTTGAAAGTGTTTTAAAATTTTCTGAACTATCTAATCATAAGAAAAGGACTGCTCAGTAAAATAAGCACCAATCTTTAACCAGAAAGACAAAATACTTATTACCTTGCTCTGTGAGACAACATAAATCACAGTTTCCAAAGGAGACCGGTGATATTCTCTAAGCTAGGTTCAGTTAAAGTTCACTTTCCCCATCTTCTAATCCACTACTGGTCCATGAATGTAAAGTGTATACTAAAAAATATGTGATGTTGGCTTACTGTAATGATGCCAGGGTGAGAAAGAAAAAGTCCCTGATTTATGACCAAACTTTGGCTATCCATATGCTCCCAATAAGCCTCAAGAATAGTTTTAGTTTTGCAGACTGAAATCAACACCTTTTATAAATGGCATTAATACAGATGTTCCCCATAATGTTCTCTGGGTTAAACCCGGACTATTCCATGGATCCTGAGTATGAAAACTTGAACTAAAAATTCATGTTAGTTTCTAATCTTAATGTTAGGAATGACAACTTTTCTTTGATATCCTATATCTGGTAGTGAACATACACGTCATAAATAAATTTTCCTGTTGTTCATTATATGGAGTTAATGTTTAATCATTTAAGACTAGATTTTTGTACATTGCTGATAAAGTTTGCATTAGGATTGGCAAAGGAAATAAAAAAGAAAGACCATGAGAACTACGTGAACATACCATAGCAAAATCTGATTTAAAAAGACACAAGGCAAGCCAAAGACAGAGGAATGGTCGGCTCTGGAAGGCATCAGACACGCCTCTCAAACAAAACCAGGTCAAAATACAACAAACAAAAAAAGGAAATCTCTTGGGCTGACTTCATGTTATCAAAGTTAACAAGAACATGAACCAAATAAAACAATCTTTAGAGTGCACTTGCTTGTGTGCATGTGCGTTCACAGAATAAGATGAAAATGGAAATGAGAGAGCTAAGGAAACAATGATTCAAAAAGTACATACAGGACTAGCTAAAAACTTTAAAAAATCAAGGGACAGAATAGAAGCAGTTGAACCCTAATTTAGTTACAAAGGAAAGTCTGTAGATAGTTGCACTTAATTCAGAGATGGGAAAAGATAGAGGGTAAGCACAATAGACACTAAATACAGAGATGAGATCATAATTATGGAGACAAAGACAACTTATTATAAAAATTTTTAATGACCTTGAAATTAAAGAGAAAACGCTATAAAAACAGGACAAAAAATGTTTGAAAATACGTTAGAAAAAAGCGATTTTACTGAAGAACTAAGTCTACATTTATAAAAGACACCCTCCATTCCAGGAAGAAACCCAACACTCAACACTCAAAACTTGTTGCAGAGATATTATTTTCCTTAAAGTTAGAAAATTCTAATGTGTGATATTTGTTTGTGACAAGCTCATAAAGTTCAATTGGAAAAGAAATATAAATTATGAGAAAAATGGGCAAAGAATTTTGAGAAAATAAAAGTGGCCAAAAATATATTACAAGATATGAAAACAGACCTTTCTGGTAATTGAAGAAACTTGTATCAAACAATAAAATACTATTTTAAAAAATTTATCAGGTTGCCAGAACTTTAAAAAGTTTGAAAATACCTAGGTCCAGCAGAGTATCGGAAAACACACACTGCCATAAACTGTTGCTGGAGGAATAAATTTAAGTAACTATCTGAGTGTAGAGTTTGAAGATAACTATCAGACTTGATGGTGCTGTTGAGGGAGACATTGATTAGAGCAACGTATTACGTAGAAGGAGGACAAGGCATGAAGGTTAGGTAGGATGCATACATTAAACTAATGAATTTGGAAAACTATGCACAGGGGACAGACTCTGGGAGAGGAAAAAACAATACAAACAAAAAATAAAGAAAGAGAGGAGACAAAACAGTGGGATACTTGCCTAATTTTAACCACAAGAGTGAAGATAGCTCAGTTCATGTAGGAGGAAACAGGTAGATGAAAGGGCTCAGCCAGAGTTTCATTGTGCAAGCTGCAAACCTATGTCTTTATGATAGCAGCATTAGAGGAAAAGAAACGACAAACCAAATAAAAAACAAGTATGGAAATGAGTTCTCCAGTAATTAAGGGCAGAGCATCTCACTTAGCTCCATCCTGGGGTAAGCTTGCAGAGAGTGTGTTGGGGTTGAGGAGGATTTGGAAAGGATTTCTAAGGACACTAAGAATGAGGTCAAGGAGGAGGAAGAGTTTGACTTAACCATAGAAAGGTTAATTTGAGCCTGCAGGGGTTGGAAGTGAAGATGTTCTCTGGTAGACTATTCTCCCTCAGATTGCTACAGTCCTTTTATATGAGTCGAAATGATGTACATGTATTGATATCCATACATTTGTATCTATCTACATATGGTGTTATTCACTAATTAGCTGCTTCACCTAAACAAGGCTCAGCCTTTTGGAAAAGTAAAAGATGAAGTGCTTTTTCAGTTATAGAAATCCTATCCTTATGTTAATTTTTGAAAAAGCCAATTAAATGAGATTTAGGAATTTTAGAGAAGACACAAAATATTTTCTTGGCCCAACTCTCAAATACTCCTTAACTGTTCTTTTGATAAGAGGTCATTAATTTTTTTTCTCCTTCAACATATGTATTTTCCAAATTCAAGATATGTTTAATAAGGGAATTGAAATTGTAGTGACAATTGGGTCCACAAGCCTTCTTTTAATATTCATCATTATTTTTAAAGTCAAATTAAAAGTTATCAAAGTCCTTTATATTTTCCATATTCTTAAGAGAAAACACAAAGGTGCCAAAATCAACGTTACCTGTATTATCCTCTGAGATCATGAACAAATCTGACTCTGGATATCAATTTGAATATACTTAACACAGAAAAATGGTTAAGAGGGTAAAAAACATTGTGTCACAGTAATGTAATTTTGACAGAAACAATAAAGCTGTCATTGAGCTTTTTCAGACATGATAGCATTAATCGTCATATTCTCTTGACCATTACAAAATAAAACAAAGGCATTAATACAAAGTTACAACATTAACTGAAACATACTTAAAAATTGTTGATTTATTTGATTTTGAAGGTAAATATGAGATCTGTATAGTCACTCTTGAAAATTTACCAGATTTGTTTCTTAGGTGTTTCAGACTTTTGAGTTTAGTTTGTTCACTTTTTTAAGGTACTTTTTGTAACATGTCACATAGCTACAGTGAATCAGTTCTGCAAAGTTATTGTTGAGGTGGGAATGTGGATAGTAGTGAGTTACAGATTCACTGAGAGTGAGACAAGACTAAAGCTCTGAATAATAACTGTGAGGGCAAATCTGGCAGGCCTGGAAATAGCCCCAGTTATTGATGGTCATCACGGCTTAGGAGGTGAATTAATATTTCCTGTTTCCTGCTATACATCGGACACACATTTCGTTTTCACAACCACCTATGGCAAATTCCTATTACCTTCTGATTGATGGTGATGCTAGAGCTGGAAAAGTTGGTAAATGTGTCTTATATGTCAAATAATGGTAAAGTCAAGTTTCACGTGTATGGCTTAATGACACTGTAGCTCATGCTCTCTCCCTCACATCAATCCTATTTTCCAAGCTGAGTTGGACAACAGTCCAGTGTGGGAGAGCTCACAGCTACAGGAAATGAGGACATAGCTGGAAACCACTGTTTAGAACGCTGACACTCAGTGTCAATGTCCGTTTCTTCCTTAGAAGCAGGCAACAGGTCAAGAATGAGAGATTACTGTGTGAGTTAGCAATCTAGATAAAGAAATCCAATAAAGTTCTTTAAAATTATCTCAAGGACAGGCCTCCTTTTAGGAGGAGAACCAATTCCCCAAATGTCATTGTCTGGAGTACTGGAGATAGAGGTGAGGAAGAAAGCTGCTGAGGGAGAAATGTCTCAATGTAGATAGATTCCTGTGGACAAGATCATCATCATGCATTCAGGTATTTTGTAAACCTCTGGCAGTTTCCATGTTAGCTTTCTAGCCCAACTACTACCCCCATGGTACAGAACATTCCAACTTTCCTCCTGGACAATTTATTCCTTCCTCTCTCAACTAGTTATTACACACTTATTATATGCCAGACACTGGTGATGCAGTGATAATCTACATGGACATGGTCCCTGCCCTCATGGAGTTTACAATCTAGTGAGGGCTGGATGGTGCAGACAGGTTGACAGAAGATTATAACATAGTAGGAAACTGAATGTTAGAAGAGGGTGCCTTACTTTTTAAATAATGAGACCAGCTGAAATTTGAAGCATGCCATGTTGTCTGGGGATAGGCAAAAAGAAGAGGGACACAGGTTAATTGTTAAGAGTGTATTGAAGCAATGTTTTCTGCGATGAAAGTACATGATAGATACAAGATAATATGAATACTATAAAGTGGTAGGAAGATTAAATAAAATGACAAATTGGTAGTCACTAAGAGTTTCATTTATCAATTTTTACATACTTTATTTTGTGTATTATACTATAGGAGACAAAAGAAGATAGGATGCATAATCCTTGTTCTCAAGGAGCTTCCACCTAATTTCATGAAGGCATTTTTAGTTTTGGTCATTTGTAGATTTTTGATGTTGAAAACAATGTGTATAGACAGCCATTCGCAGTAGACATGAGATTCTGGACAATATACCCTGAAGGGGTGTGCTGAAATAAGACTCTGAATTTCTTGATAAATGTAACAAAAATGTTTAATGATATCTGAAAATATTCACTACATATCAACAAGTGAATTACAAACTTATTTAACAGTGTAACATGATCCCAGTTTTGTGAAAGATATTTAGGTTTTAATGTTTATTTATGCAAGGAAGACCTCCAGAAAGCCAGCATATGGAGCACATAGTAAGCCCTTAATGATATTTGTTGAAAGTATAAATGAATGACCAAATGAATAAGGATCTGTTAATAGTGATTTTCTTTGAGTATTAGAATTATGAGTCATTTAAAATTTTCTTCCTTCTACTTGATAGTCCAGACTTTTCATAATATATACATAGTATTTTATAATTTAAAAAATTTGGTTTAAAATATATTTAAGAAGAGAAAAATAACAGAAGATCAATTTAAGAGCTATCTCCAGAACTGGTCCAAGTAGGGATAATTTGCTACCTTCAAGACTGAGAAGGCAGGAAAAATATGAGGGCAATTTGTGGGTTGCTTTTATGCAAAACAGTCTCAAATCCTTTACCAGGACCAACTGTGAGAGGTAGGTGGTTATTTTACATCCACTACTCCTTGTCCTACCACTGTCAGTAAATGTTGGGGAGGATGAAAATCTTGCTTCACTCTACCCTAAGAACCTCCCTAACTATTAATTTAATAACTTTCCACTCTTCATATATCAAATCAAACCTGCTGGCACACTATCAGGGCAGCCTATGACATTTCTTTACTAGACTGCAAACACTTTGATGTTAGATGTTATGCCTTACTCACCTTTCAATTTCCAACACCCAACACAACATTAGGCAAATACTGGGTATTTTTAAAAGGCCTGTTGGATTTTACTTGCACTGCTTTTCCAGTATTGGCCGTGAATTACTAAACTCTTCTTTATTTTCTAGTCTGGTTTCCGAGGCTATCAAGAGTAAGTCCATAGGCTAGCTGGCTTTGGTGGTAGCTCCAGATGATGGCCATGGAGCAAAAGGATGGGCCTTTCGAGCATCAGATGTGTGCAGTTAGTGTCATATCAATAGAAATGGTACATTACAGAAGTGGAGAGGATAGTGCGTGATTGGCACCCATTTGTGCTGCACATGCCTGTGCATGAACACACATGTGTTCACTTGTGCCCAAGCACAGGTTTTACAGGGAGGGATGCAAATTCTGTTAGAATTAATCAGAAAACAATGGTCTGATACAAATATAATCAGAAAACTTAAGCTGGCAAGCCAAAACATTTTTGGAAGTCTTACACCAGAAAACAAGTTTTCTTACACGCATAAAACTGACTTATGGTTGCTTCGACCCCTTGTTTGCTGCACCATTACCTCCTGGAACCACGTATCACTTCTGATTCTGTATCCTCTCTGTTTGAATTGTCTTTCTGTTATCTTGAAGTCAATGAAGCTACCTGACAGGTTGGCTGTGACATCACTTAAACTCCCCTGGAGGTTATCTCCGCATCTCATTAACAATGAATTTATTTCTCCCATTAAATCAGCATTGGATCAAGTGGAGACATGAACCCTATTCTTCAGTTAACCAAGTTCAGGAACCATATACTGGAGGAGGTACACAGTGTTACTCTTAATTGATGCTTTGTTGCTCCTCTTTATTCCAAAACCTGTAACAATTTATTTTTCTTTTTAATTATTTCAGAGAGTAATTCTAAGAGGCTCTCCTATCCTACATCTTTAAAAACACATTTCAGAATCTATTTTTTTCCTCATGGGGAAATTATAAATTTAAGTTCATATGGAATTCTTATATAGTCTTTTATCCTCTAGAAACTCAAATCAAGAGTTACATTTTAAATAAGATTTACATATACTTTAATGAGAGGGTTAGTGAAAGCAAGCAGAAAAAAAGATGATGAGATACTTGGACTTTTAATTAAACATTGGAAGATACTTTCACTTTTTAAAGTCTTTGCTTTTTTATATTCAGTAATGTAGAAAATATGTGTTTATTGCTTAACTGTGAGTTTATTTCCCACATGTGTAAAATCCTTGCATTTCCATTACCATTAATCTGTTGAAAAAAGGCTATAAATTAAGACAGAGACTCCATAAAGCAGTATTTAGTAAAATCATGGAAATGACTTAAAGGCCACAAGAGATTTAGAGAGGCCTGCTGGTTAGAGTGTTGGGCTAGTGATAAAGAGGAGATTTCTAGTTTGGGTTTTGCTACTAAATAAATGTAGCAACATGGGATAACTATTTTATCTTTTGTCAGCATTCTCACACGTAAAATAAGAGCAAGGGTTGAAATGATCTTACAGACCATAGGTGAGACTAGGATTCTAAATCTGGTGTTTGTATAAATGTTATTGACTTTGGTTATTTGTAATATCATATTTGATTTTTATAAAACTTTTCATTTAAGTAATATGGGGTTTGGAAGTTATATATTGTTAGCCATAAAAATGAATAAGTAAATAGGTAATTGTTCATGTTAGATTTAGAGGAGGGAAGGCAAATACCTGGCAGATAATCGATTTCCCTTTTTCAGCCTTGTGGTAATGATAGATATCATCAATTGATCATAACTTGTGACTCTGTTAAGGATCCTGAGGCTGGGATTGAGGCCAAATATTCAAGCATCCACCGCCTATGGATGATAAAAACAAAGTTCAGAGTGATAAAAGATCATTCACAACATCATGTGGATGATAAATTCTGGAGCTAAGGCTTGAACTAAGAATTCTCATCTTTAACAAGTAAAATCCATTTATTCATGGATTAATGCTTATTAATATTTTAGCCCTGTTTTAGGTGGCAATGGGTGACACATAACCAGGCAACAGGATTTAAAATAGCTAGCAAGCTTAAGAGAACACACACACACACACACACACACACACACATGCACACCCATATGTACATACATACACCCAATCATACAATATGCATCAGTTAGCTATTGACACAATAATGCTGTGTAATAAGCAGCAACAAAAAAAAATCTCAATGACATTCAACAATTTATTTAGTTCACTAGTGTGGGGGGATAAAAAGGGGGATCTTATTTGGATAGGATCTGGTGTGTCTCTGCTGATCTCAGCTGGGGTCTCTTATATGTCTCTGGGTTAGCTAACCTAGGCTACAACAGCCAGAGAGGCTTTGTTTCATGTTCCAGGTCTTTGAGGCTGTTGTATTTGTTTCCCATTTACCTTGGAACAGCAGATTATCCAGATATATTCTTCTAATAGCAATAATGAAAACACAAGAATGCATGTTAAAATGGATAAAAACCTATTAAGGCCTAGGTTCTGAACTGGCACACTTCATATCTGCCTCAGTCAATTGGCCAAAGCAAGTCACACGGCTGAACCCAAAGTCAAGGAGAAGAACACCAAAGTCACATGCCCAAAGTTGTGGATGCAGGAAGGAGTGAAGAATTGGGGTCAATAATGCAATCTATCACACTATATAGTACTAGCTATATTCCAAAAATGATTTGTAATTCTTCAGAGATAATCAAGAATTCAAAATGGTAGTGATAATGAGATACTTGACAGTGGAGATAAAAAATATAAGTAGAAAATAAAAATGAAGGCGACATTCACATACAGTATGCACATGATAAGATTTTCTGCAAATGTTGAAAGAAGGACACATTTGGACTTGCATTTCATAGTGTCCAAAATAACAAAAGAAATGTGTTGCAAACTTCAAAAAATGGATTGTATTGGGGGAAAAAACAGACTGTTCCATATAGTATAAACTAAGTTA
The DNA here is from genome assembly GCF_028564815.1 of Eubalaena glacialis. Taxonomy (NCBI): domain Eukaryota; kingdom Metazoa; phylum Chordata; class Mammalia; order Artiodactyla; family Balaenidae; genus Eubalaena; species Eubalaena glacialis. The sequence continues at coordinate 80,764,348 of NC_083724.1, read as the reverse complement.
GAATCTTTGCTCTTATGAATGTACATTCTTTTCCTGGAGAAGGCTTTATAAAAAATGTAAAATACAATTTCAACATTGTATTTCTTTATTCATTTAATGGAGAAAAAAACTTCAGAAATTATTGAATCCTATTTCTTCTTGGTTGTAAATTCATTCCTAATAGTCCTTTAAGACGGGTTTAATGAAGATTAACTCAATCAAGTAGACAAGTGAAAAAAACTTAATTAAAGATCATTAATTTCTCTTGGTGTACAGAATAGCAAGTATCAGAATGTTTGATTGTATTGTCCTATAGACAAAGATAGGTTTGGATTCGTTGCATTTGAGCAAATTATGCTTGTAACCATTAATATTTCCCTTTCCACATGTAATTAGATAATGCTTTCACATGTGATTTCTGCTTCACTGCAGCCTGCTGTTTGGAGGACAGCAATGATTTTTAAGTTGACAGTCCATCTTCTGTGAGTATTAGTCATCAAGCATAAATGAACTTTGACTACTTAAAGTCAACTGTAGATTCTGCCTGGATGAGAGTGATTTGGAATAGCAATTCATTAGCCAAATTACTGTTATTTAGACTGACTTTCTATTTTTCTAATCACTTCGAAGTAGGTTAGCATTAGCAATAAACACATACTTGTTTAGAAATCAAATTTAGTATCACACAGAAGAAATGTTAGCTTTATTCATTTGTCTCCTGAGATGCATAACTCTCTCTATATAGTTAAAGCCCCTAAAATGTATTTTTCAATGAGACAAAGACATGATATGTAAATATTATCATGACTACATTACTTATCATTTAGAAATTTAGGGAGCTGATAATAGACCAAAGAGTAATCTGGTTGTATCTGCTTCATTTAGGTGAAGAATGCATTCTTGAACATAGTTCTTTTACTTCTTGATATGGTTCTGGAAAAACTCTTATACATGTACCTAGATTTATAATGATATACACTACACCTATTTTTAAAATTGTAAAATTGAAAGTACCCATATGTATGAATGGGGCCAATCAAAATATGATAAAGCCATACATGGAATATCTTACAGCAATTAAAAATGAGAGAATATATGTGTACTTATATGGTGAGATTCCCAAAGTATTATACAATATCATTTATTTCTAAACACACATATTACAAAATCCTAAGCTATATAAATGGATGTGTGCCTATAAATAATCTCTTAACACACACACACTAATATAGGAAAATACTTTGAAAAAGATCTGGGAGCGTATGTACCTAACTGATAACAGTAGCTAACCTGGTAGAAGGAAGTGAAATTTGAGTGGTGGTCAAGGAGGATTTTAGCCTTATCTGCATTATCTGTATTTTACTAGCATAAACAAATATTTTCATAGGAAAATCGAATTGAAATTCATTTTTCAGGTGAGTGATGACTGATGCACAGTAAATGCATATATTTAAAGTACACCATTTGATGAGTTTTGACATATGTGTATATCCATGAAACCATCATTGCAAAAATGACAGCAAACATTTCCATCTCTGTCCCCAGTTTCCTTGTGCCCATTTGCAGTCCACCCCTTCCTCTTCCACTGTCCATTCACAACCACCATTCTGCTTTCTGTCACTGCAGATTCGTTTTAATTTTCTACAGATTTGTAGAGATGGACTCATACAGTATACACTCTTTTCAGTCTGGCTTCTTTCAGCATAATGATTTTGAGATTTAATCATGTTGTTGAATGTCCCAATAGTACATTCCTTTTTATTGGTTAGTAGTAGTTTATTTTATGGCATAACACGATTTCTTTATCTTTTGATACTTAACTGTTAATGGATGCTTGGGTTGTTTCTACTTTAGGCTTTTACAAATAAAGTGGCTATGGATATTCACATACAAGCCTCTTAGTGAATGTATGCTTTTCTTTCTTAGGAATAAATAGCTAGGAGTGGAGTGAGGTCATATGGTATGTATATGTTTAACTTTTTAAGAATATGCCAAAATGCTTTCCAAAGTTGTTGTACCATTTTACATTCACTCTGGCAGAATAAGTTTCTCTGTAACCTAACAACTTGGACCCTTGGAGGTTTTTTGTTTTTGTTTTTGTTTTTTTTCAGGCTAGGTAGTGGTATCCCATTCGTGAATTTAATTTGCATTTCTGTAATGATTAAGAATATTGAATATCTTTTCATGTGTATATTAGCCATTCATATATCTTCTTTAGAGAAGTATCAGTATCTTTTGCCCTATTTCTTGGTTGTCTTCTTTTATGGATTTCAAATATGTATACATTTAATATATATTTTATGTGTATTAAATGTATAATTAAATATACAAATATATATTTAATTAAATATTATAGTAAATATATTAATTATGTATTAAATACATAACTTAAATAATTAAATATATACACATATATTTAAAATCCACAAGAAGGCATCCAATAAAAGAAGGCAACAGATTTGAACTTTTGGGTAAAATCTAAATATAAATCCTTTGTGGATATCTATTTTGTAAATATTTGCTCTTAGTCTGTAGCTTGCCTTTGTATTTTCTGAAGTGTCTTTTGAAAAATAAGACATTTTAATTATGAAGTCCAATTTCTCATTTTTTTTTTTAAGAGCTCCTGACTTATTTATTTATTTTTATTTTTATTTTTTTGGCTGTGTTGGGTCTTCATTTCTATGCGAGGGCTTTCTCTAGTTGTGGCAAGCGGGGGCCACTCTTCATCGCGGTGCGCGGGCCTTTCACTGTCGCGGCCTCTCTTGTTGGGGGCACAGGCTCCAGACGCGCAGGCTCAGTAGTTGTGGCTCACGGGCCTAGCTGCTCCGCGGCATGTGGGATCCTCCCAGACCAGGGCTCGAATCCGTGTCCCCTGCATTGGCAGGCAGATTCTCAACCACTGCGCCACCAGGGAAGCCCTATCATTTTTAATTATACTTGAATTTCATGCCTTATTTCTGAATCTTTGCCTACCCTGTGGTAATTGAAATGTTCTCATGTTTTCTCATAGACATCTCATAATTTTAGCTAGAGGTGATCTAGCTGCCTTGACCTCCTCGGTCTCCAGATTCTATATTCTGACCTCGAGAGACCACCAGTCTGTTTGTGTTTCTTCCTCCCTGCACTGAAGCCTGGGGATACTTCAGGAGTAAGCTAGGACAGTGTCAGGGCTCAACTCAATTTCTTTCTTTCAGGAATTACTGTCCTGATGTCCAATGTCTGGAAAACATAATTTTATATATTTTGCCTGGTCCTTTAGTTGTTTAAGATGGGAGGGTGAATCCAGTCCTTGTTGCTACAACATGGCAGCAAGCTGAAGTCTTGAAATGTCTTTTGAAGGTTTAACGTATTTTGTATTTCAATAGCCCCTTTGTATTTCTTTTCCCTGCTTCAAAAAATTGAGCTTCATAGTTAATTAGAGATAAGGCTAGGATTTTTCTGATCCTATCTTTGAAGCCTTTCCATTTATATGGAAAATACTACCTCAATATTTAATAATAAAATCATAATGGTGATGGTGGTCATTACTATTGAGTACTCATGGCAAGGCTTGTTCAAAGTGCTTTGTATGTGCTGTCTCATTTACTACAATACCCCGTGAGATAGGCAATATTATAATTTCTATTTGGCATATGAGAAAACTGAGCCTATCAGAACCAGGTAGTCTGACTCTTAACCATATTATTTTATAGTTTCTAAATTTTATTTGTTCAATTCAGATTTGTTCTCCATACTAGAGATTCTGCAGTGACTAATACACACAAACTCTCTAACTTCTTTGAATTTACATACCGAAGGCCTACCTATGATATTGGTGAATTTTCCAGATTCTGGTGAATATAACAGACATGGTTCTTGCTCCTGTAGAGCTTATATTCGGGTGAGCAAAACAAAAACAAAGAGAGTACTTTTTTAGACTTCAATAGAAAGAGAACATTCTGAGAACTTGACAAGCAATGGAATGTTAAGGGATAGTCTAGGCATGTGGACAAAAGATGAGAAGTGTTAAGCACAGAGGGAGATGGTTTTGCTGGATACTTGGTGCAAGAACTGTGTTTTTATGTTGACAACCAAAGTGGCTGGACAAGAAATATAGCTTTGCTTGCAGATTGTAAGAGTAACCTGCTTTTCTCAGTGATAATGGGGGAGACGATTACCATGATAACAGTAATACCTAAAATTTATTGAGTAATTGACTAAATGCTAAACAGTTCTAAAAATTATAAGGGTATTACTTAATTCCCATGGCAATCCATTGGAGTGGGTATCATTATTATCACTATATTATAGTTGAGGAAATTGAGGTTTACTGAGGTATGACTTCATGGACAGGAAAATGCAGAAATTTCACTGAAATACAGGTATTTTGACTCCAGAATATGCACTCTTCACCACTAGAAGCAAGTTTAATGTTAGGAAGTTAATTCAGAAATTAAAAAATGTTTTAGAAGGGAAAGACTCTGGTTGGAGTTGGATGAACAGAGACCCTTAGAACTGAAACACTAGAAAATTCAAAAGTGTCTTTGACATCTTGTTTTGTTTTGGTGGAAGTCGGAATTGCATTGGAGCTAGGTTTAGAGTGGAGAAATGTCTTAAAATATTTAAAGTCCTGATAAATTAAAGAAGAATGTGTCTTGTGCAAAATAGTGTGATTTAAAGCCCCAATGAATTAATAATTATGTGCTGAGTGCTCAGTTAAAATAGATTTTGACGTTAATTGTGGTAATCTGTCCAATTAGATAGGTGTCTTTGGGTTAGATTAACGTTTCTCATAACTTTTATCTCTACTATGACATGCTGTTATAATAGACATCTTATATTCTAATAACTTTATTATTGCTTCAGTGTAACACACATATCCACACACACATACCATATACATAGATATGTGTATATATACATACACATGTGTGCACACATGCACATATGACAAAGCCTGTCAAAGCAGAATGGGCAAATGTAATGATGCAATGTCAGGCCAGCAATTCAGAAAAATTGTAGGTTTCATAAAAACATCTAAGAGCTTTTGAGTGTGTAAGTTAGTACAGGTAGGGTATTCAAGAGATCTATTTATTAAAAAAATATTTTTAAATTAAATTTAAAAAATTTTTTATTTCTTATACAGTTTTTAAAGGTTACTTTCCATTTACAATTATTCCAAAATATTGACTCTATTCCCCATGTTGTACAATACATCCTTGAGCCTGTCTTACACCCAGTAGTTTGTGCCTCCCACTCCCCCACCCCGATATAGCACACACACACACACACACACACACACCCCACTGGTAACCACTAGTTTTTTCTCTGTATCTGTGAGTCTGCTTCTTTTTTGTTATATTCAATTGTTTGTATTTTTTAGATTCTACATATAAGTGATATCATACAGTATTTGTCAAGAAATCTATTTGAATGATGCTAAAGGGCCATAAAGTAAAAAAAAAAAAATGTTAAATATGAATCCATTTAATTCCATTGCTTTTGCCACCAAACATCCCAGTATTCACTAGTGTCAGAAACACAAATGGTGGAGAACCATTGCACAATATTATTGGTTTTAATGATATTGTATCCAAGATAGATAATTATGGCAGAAGGCATTCAAATACCCTTTGCTTATCCACAGGTTTCTGAGCTTGAGTACATGAAGAATTAGATTTGAGAGTACCATTGGTAAATTGAAGCACACAGAAATGAGCCCAGTGTTTATAATTCAAGCTATTTGCTAACTCTATCTGGGAGGAGATTGAGAGAGATACCCTGGGCTGAGTATAGGATAAGAGACCTAAATCTATCAACCTCACAATGGAGTCTTGGTTTTAGAGTTTCTCTCATATTCTGGGAATCTAATGATGCTGAATATGATTAAGTATACAGTGATATTGCACAATAGGATCCTTAAATACAAACTGAATATTTGCTGCTGCAACTTAAGCAATAGGTATTATCTCTTTTAAGGATGGAGGACAATTTTGCTGTATTGGATTTTTTTTAACGAAAAATTTCAAACAGACAGATAAACATAACACCCATTAAACAACCACAGCTCCATGATATTTTAACATTTCCAGACCCCACTCTCCTTTTTTTCCACCTCCAAAGAAACCTGTGCCCTAAATTTAGTATTTAATGTGCCCAAGAGTATTTTAACACTTTGAAGTTATCCTGTGAAGTTATATGTTGTCTGTGAAGAAACATAAATCTCTTTATTTTCCATGGTATTTTGTAAATGGTACTGTATTGCACATATCCTCCTACAACTTGATTTTTCTTTCAATATTTTCTTTTTGACACTTAACCATATTGAACATTTAACTAAAATTCATTTATTTGCTTTGTGGTGTCACATTATATAAATATACTGCAATTTATATATCCAATCTTCTGTGAATGGTTACTGAGTTTTTACTTTCAGTCTTTCACCATTGCAAGCAGTGCTACAATGCGTAGTCTTATACAGGTTTCTTTGTTCACGTGACTATGTTTCCTAGGTCTAGGTAAACAATCCTCTGTATGTCTCTAGATAAACTTATGATGCAGAGAAGTTATTGATATAGTCAAATTTATCAACAGTTTCTTTTGTGGTTGTGTTTTTTGTGGCTTGTTTAAGAAATCTCTGCTAGAGTAAACGTATTCTAAAAATTTCAAAGGTTTATATCTCTAAATTTAGGTCTTGAAAGCAACAAGTATCCAATTTTATCTTATTTTTTCCTTATGCATATATGGTTGTCCCAGCATAATGATTTTTTGTGCTATTCATTCCTTCTTTGCTAATTTTTATAACACCACCTTTCTCATATATGATTCTCTGTCTTGTTGGTTTGGTCCATTTACCTAAACCTGTGTGAAGAGCATGGCATCTCAGTCATTATATGAAGGCTTGAGATCTGGTGGGGTTAACATCACTACTTCATCCCACTGTGTTCTTTTGTAAGAGTGGTTTGGTTATTCTTGACCCTTTGGGCTTCAATATAAACTGTAGAATCAGTGGACAATTCCAAAAGAAAATGTTTGGATTTTGATTTTTATAAATTAATTACTGGATAATTAAATTATAAGTTAATTACTAGATAATTAACATTTACAAGAATTTAATTTTTCTATCTGAGAACATAGAAGCTCATAGAAACTTTATTCCTGAATAAACTTCATTTATTCAGGAATTATTTCATATCTTTTAGTAAAATTTTCTTCATGTAGGTCTGTATACATTTGGTTTAATGTATCTCTAAATACTGATATTTTTGTTCTTAACAATACTATTTACTTCTGTCTATTTTAATAAGAGGTTTTAATCAATTGTTGCTAGTGTACAGAAAAATGATTTTTGCATTTTTAAAATAATTGCTAAACTTCTATGATTCCAAATATGTAGCTGTAGTCTCACTTGGATTTTAATGGGAATCATAACTTAGTAAATAAAGTTGTCAATTCTTTTTTCTGTTCCAGTGTTGTTTTACCTCTTGTTTTGATACAAAAACAATGTTGAATTGGAGCAGTGAGAGAGATATCCTTGTCTTGATCCTAAATTTAATTGTATAGAAGTATAAAACTATACAGTTCTAAGGTAAATACTTGAATTATATATTACTTAATATATTTTAAAAACCTCTGCTTTAAAAAATTGTGTTAATTAGTATTTTATATAAGTTAAACTACATTTCTTTTATATTGAGCCTGATTATGCATAAATAAAGGCAAAGGGCACAATTCTTTAAAAATAAAGTTTATTTAAAAAATAATTATTGCACTAATTAAAATAGATCTCAGTTTCTAAAGGATCATAAAATTTTAGGAAGTTTCTGAAAGTCAGAATCATTCAAGGTCAGGATGACTCATGCTTGAAAGTAATTTTGTGTATGCCTGTAGATGTTTGTATAAGCATAAAAAAATATGTGAAATGGTAGTGACTGTTAATAATAGTTACTCCAAAGGGTTGATTTTATAAGAAGGTGTGGACTTATGCAGATTATTAACTTTATACTTTGAATTATTTGACTTGCCAAAATAAGCAAGAATTACTTCCGCAATTTAAAACATCAAATGAAGTGAAATGAATAAATAAATAACAATAATCACAAGCCAGACCACTCAGTGGGATGTTATAGTATACCTTTATGCATTCTTTGAGTGATTGGAATAAACTGAGTATACATTTCTTTCAAACTATGGGATCATACAATTCTAAATAAAATGACAATAATCTCTCCTTTGTTTGCTGTACCCAACCTGTATTTAATTTCCACACCCGGAGTGAGGTTTGTCAAGCTTCAGAGTCTGGGTTTCTACTGACATCTTACTCCCTCAGGGGTACATGGCAGAAGAGAAAAGTCACATCAAAAGATATAGTCATAGGGAGATATCTAACTTCTCAGATAACCCCAAGAGCAGGGATTCCAGAAGGAAGTCACAGAAACTCAGGAGTCAAGCATCAAACTCTACTTGGCAAGCACTGTGCATTTATCCTTCCTTAACACAAAAATAAACAAGTAAACCTTAACTTTTAAGTGATGATTTTGGGGAACAGTATTTAAGTTAACTGCAAGTGATCAATAATTTTTTTCACATACATTTTGAAAATTTACTTTGCCTTTCAAAATATTTTATATAAACCTGGTAGTAAATTATTATTATTTATTCTTTCATTAGTAGAACATTTTTGAACATGTTTTAAATTTCAAATACTGATCATTCTAGGTAATAAGGAAAGCGAAGAAGAAAATGTATTCTCTACCCTGAAGGCTTTTGATAAATGCATTATCTGATTTTTTTCTGATGATTTTCTTCACTGGAATTGTGCAATACTGTTTTTTGGGTTTTTTTTTTCAATTTGAAAGCCTCTTAAAATATACTTGTTTTCTACCAATAACACACTTCTGCTCTCCTCCGTGTAGTTGTCCTCAGGCCAAACACTGTCGTTTTGTGATCTTGTCTGTCCTTTCGGCTTTCCGATTGACTTTAGACTTTATTTTAAGTGTTATTTTCTTATAAATATAACGTTTAGAGATGGATACAAAAGGAGCAGGGTATCTTGTAAAAATATGTATTTAGTGAAAGATTCAGAGGTCTGGGACTTAAAATTGCAGGGCATGTTTTTTAAGGGATTACAAAGTTAGTGCTTTTGTATAAATAACCTGATCTCTGTTATGTTCATTTGTTTCATATTTAAAATCGGGTACTAAGGATGCTCACCTTCAAGGATACGGGTGAAAATCAATTGAAGTAAAATATGAAAATTCTTTGTTTACTTTAAAGAGTAATAAAATCTTAAGCCATGGAAGCAATTGTAAAGACCTTACAAACTTTGTTATAAAATAAATAAACTTGGGGGATCTAATGCACAGCATGGTGATTATAGTTAACAGTACTCTAGCATGTACTTGAAAGTTGCTAAAAGAGTGGATCTTAAATGTTCTCACAGCGAGAAAGAAATTTTCTAGTATGTGAGGTGGAGGGGGTGTTAGCTAATGCGAGGGTGGTAATCATTTCACATTATATAAGTGTATCAAATCAACATGTTGTACATCTTAATTTTACACAGTGTTAAATGTCAATTATATCTTAATAAAGCTGGGAAAAATAAATGGAGAATAGCATTATTCTTACAGCATCCCTTATGGCATTTAGAAGACAGAGTTCCCTATAAAATTAGTATTTTCTAAAGATAAAACCATATAACCTCTGTAATAAAAACCCATGTTTCAAGACAAATTCAAACAAAAATAATCAAATATTTATTGAGCCTCTTCTATGTACCAAGCAGGATGCTATGAAGGCCCTGGAGATACAACAGATGTTGTCTCCGCCTTCACAGAGCTTACAGGTTTTACATCAAAGTAATTGCTCCAAAATATCAAATTCAGAATAAATCATGGAAGCATTGCAGAAAATTTACAATGTAAACAAAGATGAATATATCATGCAGTTCACAATCAGGGCAAAATAGAGGCATCGAAATAGCTCCTCTTGGGGGAAGAGGAATGCATGCTGCTGATTGCACAGAAATAGAACTGTATCCCAAGCAAATGTGCCATCACAGTGATGGGCACTGTGGGGGAGAAGTGGCTGAGGCTTGAGCCAGGTTTCCCAAAGGGATCACTCTCTGTGAGGCAAAATGAAAGAATCTGGAATATCGCAGATCAAAGGACACCCGAAGCTTATTGGTCATCTCTTTCTGACTAAACTTGCATGTTCATGTGGTAACACCCGCCTCCCTCAGCACATTCACCTGAGAACAGCTGCAGAATTAGATTGCTTGCATTTCGTATTATAAAATATACTGTGCATCTTCTAAACCATAATGTAAATAAAAGAATCTGTCACTTTAAGAAGAGACCAAAGCAGAAAAGCCACACAGTTAATTCCAGAGATGTGAAGACAATGTATGATAAAATATAACTCCCATGGCTCGTTGACAAAATACAAAACATATCTTAATAAAACATTCCTTTGACATGACTGTAGGAATAGTTCTCTTGCTTCACCATTAAGTATAATGGTGAATATTTATAAAACAATATTCATCATCCTTCTTAATCCTTAAGCACTAGAAGCATTCTCATGAAAGTCAGGAAGAAAGGGAGGCACAATCATTGATTATTTAACACTGCTCCAGATGTACTAGCCATTTCAATTAGAGAAGAGAAAGAAAGATGAGGAACCCATACACACAGGAGAAAGGAGGCAACGAGATTATCATTACTTGCAGATGATCAGGATGCATTCCTGGAAATCCCTAGCCTAGCAAATGACATTGAACACTATTAGAAAGCATAAAATAGGTCAATAAAGTTACTGATCACAAGATTAACGAAAATAAATAGGTTCCCAAGATAGAACACAAACAGCTGTTTTAAATATGCACACACACCGTATGCATGAACATGCCTTTTTTGGGGCAAGGAGTTCTCGAATAGGGAGGGTTTGTTTATCCTGTCCTCAATTCATGGCACATTGTTGCATAGGGTCAGTGCAAGGCCACTCTCTGGTTTATTTAGTTATTTGTAATTCCCTTTTATCTCTCTACCCACTAACATTTCCCTAACACCCTAATAAACAAATCTGCTTGATGTGTTCTTGAAAAATGCTGTGGTTACACTAATGCTGGTATGTTATTCCTTCATGTTCATGTACACATTTTACCTAGACACTCTCCCAGTGACAACAACAGATTAATTTTTCACTTAAAAAGTTATTTTGAAAAGATGGGCTCTTAAAAATGTATATTTCTGACGTTCCAGGTGTGGGCTTGTGTTCTGATTGCCTCCTATTCACCCACTGGTGGGCGGGCTACCGGACCTAAGTGGTAGGAGGGGCCAAACCCATGACACTAACACTGGGCGGTGAGAGTCATAGCAGTTGATGAGTCACATACAGCCACATTCCCGGAGGGGAGGACACCCCACGCTATTCAGGGACACACACGTGAGTGCTGCTTTCCAGAGCGCAGTGACCAAGAGGGCTGTAGGAGGCTGGCTTTGTAGGACCAAGGAGGAGAGGTGCTCCCTGGTTTGTATGGGAGGATGTGATTGGCTTATCTGAATACTTCTGTGGGCGATCAGGGAAGCTAAACCCATTAAATTGATGACCAGGTAGAGGGCAGCTGTCCAGATGTTAGGGGAACTGGGTGGGGAGTACATCAGGCCACAGCAGGCGAACTCATGGTTAGGCCTTCGGAGCCCTGCAAGGATCAAAGATGTCAAGGCGGCACGTGAAATTTTAGACTTTACAGTACGGCTTGGCATTCTTACCCTATTTCTCATGTCAAGGTCTCCCAAAAGTACCATAAAAGTCATTCTTTTTATTTCTTCCCTAATGACATTTGAATAATGCCCGGTTAGTATTTAAGGTAAGACAACCCTCCCTCCTGCTTCATTGCATTCATTCCAACGCAACATGGGTCTGCGCTGGTATTTCTATGTTTCAAATGCGTAAAACATTCATACATGCTGATTTTCTTGCTAGGTCTCCTGTAAACCTCATTCGAAAAAAGAGAAGTGGTTCATGAAAGGTGTGATTTCTTATGGCTGTCGCTAGAATGGGCTGAGAGAGGTGGAGTGGTTTTATGGACTTCTCTTCCATCCTTGAAAACAATTGGTATGCTAGAGAAGAAGTCCTTTGATCAGCAGACAATACAGGGGTGAAGACAGGGGATGACAATGGGAAGTATACAGTTTCATACTGAGGGAAAAAATCAGGCCCGCTTTTGGAAATGATAACAACTGGAATGCAGAGACTCAGAGGATTTAATGGAGAAGAAAAATAGGTGCTCTCCTGTGCGGTGTAGAGAAAGTGTTTCTAGACTGCTCTTCTTAGCGTAAAATAGGCCATGTGATCTGACAAGGAGGGAGGATGTGTCTGGACTGCAGCCCCAGCTTGTAGCACCTGGGGAAGGGAGAGCAGAGTGGGAGGCAGAGGTGACACTGGGGCCACCCATGGGTAGCGGAGAGAAGAGGGCATAGACAGGGTGACACATGTGAGCCAACCTTGATCACTGTGCTTCCTGGGTACCAGGAGGGAGTTATCTAGCTATGTCATCCATCTAAGTATTTTGTAACAGTCATGAGGTTTCTGTAACCCTGTGGCAGGAAACCTATGCTTCTCACTTACGTCATCCTTTTTTAGCAAGTGATCCAAGTCGGCGTGTTTACATGCCTCAGGGGTTCAGGGAAAATGAACTAACCAATTCCTGAACACCTCCTCTCTGGGTTTTTCTAAGATGGGCAAGCATTAAACACAAGATTTTGAGCAGTTCTGTAAATGTAAATAGATGTAATAACTACCTCACAGCTTTTTAGTCACACTATACTCATTTATGTTTGTCTACTTATAATTGCATTTGTAGATACATCATCCCTTATCTAACGTGTAAAGAGGCTTTATGAATCATGAGGTATTATACGTGTTGCTTTTTAACATATTTCCTTAAATCGAGGTGATTTTATAGAACAGCAGAGGGAGGAAGAAAGGAAAGGATCTAATACTCACTGTATAGCCGAGTGTCTCACACTATAATGGGTGTTTTATAATCAGAAATCCTGAGTTTAAACACCTATGTCACATACTAGTTGAGGGACCACTGTCAAGGTTCTTAGCATTTCTCAAACTGTTTACTCATTGATGAGTGACTCATAGGACTGAAGTTAGAATTAGATCAGGAGAAAGTATGTTGACCTAACTCACTGAGCATCTAACTCAGTGCTTCATGTAATAGATGATCCATATAAAGGATTTTCTCAGGGAAACCAAAGAAGAAAAGAATATTTATTTATTATAATGGAATATTGTGTGTTCAACCTAAGTATTTCTATTTAAAAATATCTAAATGCTGCAGAACCAGTACAGAGTACAAAATTGCTGGGTTTTATCATTACTATATTTTAGTAGGGGAAATGTGAATTTCTTTAGAAATATGTAAAACTCAGTTAAGGGAAAAGTCTAACAGACAGTGTTGATTAGGTATTATCTTACATGAAAGGTACCTCTAATATTAAAAGACTTATATCTTTCTAGAATTAGTCTGGGTCATGAAAACCTGAGAGTTACACAACCTGGTTCCATTCCAGGCTCTGTCATTAATTTGCTCACAAAGACCCTCTGTCCTTTCTTTTTTCATCTGAAAAGTGAGGGGGCTACTTTAGTTGGAGCCTACTGTAGACAGAATAATGGCCTCCAAAGGTTCACATTTTAATCCCCAACACCTGTGAATGTATTATCTGTCCAAAGGAACTTTTCAGATGTAATTAAATTAAGGATTTTTGATGGGAAACATATTCTGGATTATGTGGATGGACACAAGGTTCTATATAAGATGACAGAATCATCAGGGTCAAAGGAGACGTGATAATAGGAGCTCGGGTCAGAGTGATGTGATAAAGGGGCTTGAGCTGAGGAACTGAGTGGCCTTTAGAAATTGAGAAGTGCAATTAAAAATTTATTTATTCATCTGTCAGAGCACATTTAGGCTGCTTCCAGATTTTGGCGGTTACTACAAATACAGCTGCAGTGAACATTCACGTATAAGTCTTTGTATGGACATATCCTTTCATTTCTCTTGGACAGATAACTAAGAATTGAATCTGGGTCATATGACTGGTGTATGTGTAACTTTTTAAGAAACTGTCAAACTGTGTTCCAAAGGGGTTGTACTATTTTTCTACTCATTGCCAACACTTAAAATGGTCAGACTTTTAAATTTATGCCTTCTAATAGATGTGTAGCGATATGCTGCTGTTCTTTTAATTTGCATTTTCATTTCTCTGATGACTGATGTTGAACATCATTTCATGTGCTTATTTGCCATCCATATTTATTCTTTAGTGATGTATCTAATCAAAACTTGTACCCATTTGTTATTGGTTGTTTCCTTATTTTAGAATTTTGAGAATTCTTTGTATATTATAGATGCAAGTCCTTTATGATATATGAGATTTGCTGATATTTTATCCTAGTTAACGGCTTGTCTATTCATTCTGTTGAGAGGAACTTTTAATTTGAATTATTTAAAATTTACTGAGATCTCTTTTTTGCCCAGAAACAAAAAACTATATTTGTCCATGTAATTAATACTTCTAGCGCTTTTAATTCTTTTGTATAGATCCAGAATTTCATTTATTATTATTTTCTTTCTGCCTGAAGGACTTTTCTCACCTGAATTGGTATGACAGGCAGATCTACTGTTTCTTGACTACAAAAAGCAAAAAATAACAACTTTGTTTTTTTTTTTTTAACAGCAACATCTACCAATCCTGTTTCAGCTTCCCAAAATCACTGATCTAATCTTTACTTAGACTAGTATTTCCCAGATATTTATGTTTTACAGGGAAAAAACCCCTTAACTGCATTTATCTTTCTCAAATAAGAGCTAGGGGCTTACATACTACCATTATCTGTGTCACCAAAATTTTATAAATGAAAAATATTAGAATAAGAGGACGTTTGTATAACCAAAGTGTAACTTTTTGAAAATTCATTTTTTTTTTTCTTCTTCTTGCTTCCCAAGAAATGGTGGAAGTTTTGCCTTGGTCCAGCACTCATCTGGGAATAACATTGGAAAGCCACCATCACAGAGTACACACAAAAGAATCTGAATCAAGGATAATGAACTGGCTTATCTGAGAGACAAAATAATGTCAACAGCAGGTATCTTGCCCCTAAGGAGTCAGTTCTCCACTGCAGGCTAGGGATGGATTCAGTTTCAGATTTTATACTTTACATTTTTCACCCACAAGGTTCATCTTCCCTCTCCCAGAAACTTCCACTTATTAAGTAGTTCTCACCATGTTGAGTCAATCATCTTACATCACGTTACATCTCATGCCTCCTGCATGGACTCTAGCACCATGTCAGAGTGATGTATCACTGCTCCTGGTTTTCAGGGTGTGGATACTCTTATCTAGGCTTAGGTTCTTTGTTTCATTCCAAAAAGAAGAGAATAAGTTCCCCAGACTGGTGAAGATGTGAAAACTGGTCTCTGAAAATTTATAATTGATACTGATAATAAAGGTATTAATCGTATGTTTTACCAAAGTTTTACACACTCATTAGGTATGAAAGGAAACTTATAGCATAAATAAAAACTCTTCAAACTTGTGACACCCCAAATTCCTTCAACTCTCTCATAATAATGTCTGAACTTGCTTAATTCACAAAAATGAATAAACACACACACAATTATTTTAATATATGAACAAGAATTTTTCAGACCTAATTTTATTAGACATAACTGGTTACATTTTCCTAGTCATCCAGGTTTCCTGCCTCTTCCTCATGAGAAATAATTAACTAAGGCCAAGGTCATGTCAAGCCATTAGTTTTTAAATATTATTATTGCTTCAGCTTCTCCCAGGTACATTGACCCTTTTAAGTCTTCCTAGAATGAGAATGGTAACTTTTTTCCAAGAGTCATTTTTTTGAAGCTGAATGAATTTGCAGTGATTTAAAGAACAGTTATTATTTCTACCCACTTAGTTCAAAATAAAGTATTTTGCCATATAAATTAGAGGAAGGAAAATAATTTTCACTGCTAGAGCATAAAACAAATTAGACATAATGGTACATAAAAGGCAAACCATAATCACTCTCTTCAAAATTAATGCCTTTTACAGGATATGAAGTCATTAAACAAAAACGTGTCATAACATTTTTAACCTATTCTAGTTTCCATGCTCCAGTGACATATCTACTTTCTGTTGACCATATTCTGTGAAGCCAGTGCCAATAATTAAATAAATTGCATTGTACAAAACTTACAGTCATCTAATATGGCATGAAGCCAACTCTTTCCTGAAGCCAACTCTTTCCTTTCATTTAAAAAAATTTCAATTACTACTTTATTTCTTGACTCTAGAAATTTCTTTTAACAAAATGATTTTATTACAAAATTCATTTTTCTCAGTGGAATATGGGACCTCTCCTCTGTGAAAGCTAGCTTATGTTCACAAAAATATGGGCGTAAAATATTTTGCTTGTAATCATGTTTTTTCAGCAAAGGCAGAATACATTAGGCTTTGAATATCCATATAATGGGATTATCAGATGTGCATATAATCATAGTCACATGTGATTGTGTTAGAGATTCCAATGTGGATTTTCTAGAATTTCAGGTGAAATATGCTCTAAATCTAAGCCTGGTCAACCCTGTGCTGGCCGTGAGTGATGCCTATTGATACAGCTGCAGTCTCATTCTCTCATTATATATATTACGTTCAGGTTTTAAATCTTGCTGAAATTTACTTTTTTATGAGTGGTAAGAGGTGTGAACCTAATTGCATTTATTCTCCAAATGTTTAGCAATTATTCCAGAAACACCATTGTCTCTATTAATATAATAAATGTATTTAATGTATATGATATATGTATAACATCTATAAAAAGATTTATATATTTCAGCAAGGGCATAATACATTAGGCTTCAAGTGTCCATATAATGTGATTATTTTATACATACATACATGCTATGGAGCATACATGCATGCATACTATGGACAGCATGCATAAATAAAACCGAAAGCAAAGGTGATAAAGAAAGACATTGATAAATTTACTATACCAAATTGTATTCTTTATGACAAAAGTCACCATAAAAATGAAAAGACTATTTAGATAAAATATTTTGGGTAAAAACAATTGTTCATTGATTAAGGACAAAATTTAATATTCTGAGTTCATAAAGAGGTCCTAAAATCTCAATAGAAAAGTAGATTTACAACAGGTTATTCTCCGAAGAGGAAATGCAAATGGCCATTAAACATAGAAAGAGATGCTTAACCTCACTTACATTTGGAAAACAATTAAAATAACTGATACACCTACTTTCATATATCAGATTATCAGAAATTGAAAGATCTGATAATATCAAGTGATTGAGAGGTAGGTACTCTCATAAACTTTCCCTATGGGAATACAATTTAGTATTTATTTGGGCAGTCAAGCTCTATTAAAATTTAAACTATTTGTCCTCAAGTATTCCACTTTTCCATCTCTCTCCTGAGATTCACTCATACTTGATGCATATACAAGGATGTTCATTGCAGTATTGCTTATAAAGCAAAATAGCAGAACTTGCCTATATATTCAATAATAGATATTAAACTATAGTACATTCATAGTATGAAATTCTACACAGTAATTAAAGAAGAGACATAGGGTGGAAAAAAAACAATGATGCATATAGTACAAATCTTTTATGTAAAGAGAAAACATGCAAAAACTATAGATGTATACATATATATACATACATACCTATATATGTATATATTACATTACTATATCTCTAGGTAAAGCTTTTGTAAATACGTAAGTAGGAAAGACCTGGAAGAATCACAAATCTTGCCAGGTCACATCTGGCAAGAATACCAACAGACACTTTGACTTTATTTGAGTTACTTGATTTTTTTTTAACTATATGAAAGCACTGATACATTATTTGGCTAACTAAAAAGAGAAACATTTAGTTTAAAAATAAGTCTAATCTATGTTTCTAACCAATATTATTATGTTAGTAAATTATTTTTTAGTTGCAGGCATTGGATTTGAAAAGTAGGACCAGTGGAGTTTGAAACAAACAAAATGACAGTCCAAAAAATTAACCACATGGATTTGTTAAGATCTCTAGACTAAAATTACCATTCTCTCCTACACTGACTTTATATGGCAGAACAGGGACCTAGATTAAGGATCCAAAGATTAAAATCTCCATTTATGGTAGCCAGAGTTAGAGCTTTGTGTTAATAAAACTATGTCTGCAGAGAGTGTAACCGTTTACAGTAAGTTCAAATGTAAAACCTCTTTAATTCTAGGAGTCGCAAGTCTTTGGGATGCTACTCTTCTTTGGCTAAGAATGTAATTTATATTATTTGAAAGGAAATGAAACAAATTTACACAGAGAACGAAAGACCTGTCAAAGGATTTCATATACCTTTATCAAATGCAATGTCCGAATAATATTTGACTATCTACATTTCCTCCTGCTCTCTGCTTGAAGTTGAGTATATTGGGATTGATGTGGCTGCAAATAACTGGAAACCCACTAAATGTCTTAGTTGTAAGGGTATTTAATATAGTAAAAGAAGTCTAGAGGTAGGTGTAATCAGATTTATTTTAGAGGTTCAATGATATCAAGAATGCAGGATTTACATGCTTCTGCTCTACAATGCTCAAAGTGTTGACTTTTCATTCTTGTGCTTTATTGCCTCACTGTTGCAAGATAGTTGTCACAGCTCCAGGCATCACTTCTCCATTCCAACATCTTAACCTAAAAAGAAAGATGTAGGGAAAATGCCTTTTCTTTCTGAAAGTTACAGCTATTTATCTGCAGAGATAATCTCTCCACAAATTTCCCCAGTAGAACTCCCTTTTATGTCATTTTACCTGGAGCTTAAGTTCTATGGTTATGCATACTATCAAGAGAGTTCCATGGTTATGCATACTATCAAAAATACATGGAAAAGGGGACTACTATTATCATGGTTGGCTTTGACTAATATTGATTTATTTACTAGAACCAGTAAAGGGACATACTTCCCCTGAATCTAAAGGATCTACACCTGCTTCCATGAGTGAATCAGCATTACTTAAATAAGGAGAAAGGGGGGAGGGGGAGGGTTGCATAGCCTCTGAACAATGGGAATCTTGGTTGTTCATGTAATCTTGGTTCTCAAAGTAGCATTGCTCTCTGAAGGCTAAGAATTAAAGACAGAGATTGTTTGTATGTATCAGCTTATTCTGTAGCCTCCACCTGCAGATCTAATTTTAGACAAAAAGGAGGAAAGATCTTCCAACATTTTTATTTCACTTCATAGGGTAGAATTGTAAGTCCAGTTGAGGTCTCAATTGTGCCATCTTTTTACCTTATTTGGGGTAGAATTCAGTTGTCTTGCTGCCCGGTTAACCAACAAACTCTGGATTAAGGTATTGCTAATTATAGCAGTGAGTGCCAGGAGCTATGAAAAGGGCATTTCTGTACTGTCTCATGTAATCCTAACAAGAAACCAATGAGGTGGCAACTCTGGGAGATTTGCAGGGCATTCCTGGAGTAAGGGCTCAGTGATCAGAAGATTGCTTAGAGAACAGAAAATCAGAGCAAATTCTCAAGGGGCTCTTTCCATGGCTCATAAAAATACTTGATGGACATTTTTCTGTCTCAGAGGAGACCTCAGATATTTAAAGGTCAGAATATTCTTGTTTCCAGTTCTACTGTTACTTAGATAGTGCTACGTGTATATTGGTACATTCTTCTTCTGACCCTCCCCACTTAGTTCTAAACTTCATACATTCAGTCTTCCCTTTGTTAGCAGTCTATATTAATGCAGTTTTTACACACTGAATTAGATTTTGCTTTCTTGGCTAGAATTATATTTAAGTCCTGCTTCTGCTCAGAAGCTTTGGTGACTTTGATTGGATTTGGGAATTCCCAAATTTTCTCAGCCTTATATTTATAGACAAGCAATGAGCTAAATACATATATGGAAAAATGTGCTATTTTTAAATTACTTGTCCTGTATTCACTCTTAGAAGTTAAGCTTATTTTCATGCTTCAGATGTGATTTAATTAGTTTGATGTTCTGACATGTCTTTTTTTTTAAATTTTATTTATTTTTTTGGCTGTTGGGTCTTTGTTGCTGCGCATAGGCTTTCTCTAGTTGCAGCGAGCGGGGGCTACTCTTTGTTGCGGTGCATGGGCTTCTCAGTGCAGTGGCTTCTCTTGTTGCGGAACATGGGCTCTAGGAGCGGGGGCTTCAGTAGTTGTGGCTCGCGGGCTTAGTAGTTGTGGCTTGCGGGCTCTAGAGTGAAGGCTCAGTAGTTGTGACCCATGGGCTTAGTTGCTCTGAGGCATGTGGGATCTTCCCGGACCAGGGCTCGAACCCATGTCCCATGGATTGAAAGGCAGACTCTTAACCACTGCACCACCAGGGAAGTCCCCTGACATGTCTTAAAATAATTTTTGTTAGTTGTGGGATGGGAAAAGAGAGAAGTGAACAGGGGTGAGATCCCTTGTTAAAGAGCCTAGAATATCAAATGGGACTGTAAATAGTTATGTAATAATTCTAACAGTGGAGTTCAGTGATTTCTGTCCTGGAGCTTCCTAATTACAAGTATCCATTATTCTCTGAATCTTCAATATGAGGGCTTACAAAATTGTTTCACTATCTGAATAAAAAACGTACTATAACAAATCCACAAGCCAAACTAGACAAAGAATTTAAGTTATATTTCAGTCCTGGTAAGAGATTGTAGAGTACACCACAGTCAGCCATGGCTTTTTTGCCTGTAAAACCACATCTTTTCAAAACATAGTTGCATTCTTGCTTTCCTTTTCCCTTCCTTATTAAGTGAAAATGTTCTACGGAAGTCAACTGAGAGAAAATGAGACTTTTAAAGGCATAACCCCTCCCACCCACATCTTAGAAGGAAAAAAAATGTAAAACAAAGAAATGCACAGAGGACTAAAAGTCATTAGTAGAGTCATGCAGACACTCCCATAAAAATTGACACAAAGCAGAAAAGCATGGATTTTACTAAAAAGTCTAGATTCTGTGAAATTTGTGATAAGAGTAGATAACTGATAGCTTCACACAGCATAGAATCTATTACTAAAGGATTTGATACTTTTTTGTTTAGACAGAGAGGAGAAGCCCCAAATACTTACTGCCAAAGATTTAAAAGTTATTTCATCTTATGCAGGTATCAATAAAATGATGCCAAGGCATGTGTGCATGATCATAGTATAAGCAGCTACACAGCATTAAAAGTGCAATTACAGGCGCTGTCTCATGTCATTGGGAGCTGCCTGATCACAGCATTGAGTATCCATGCTGAGATTTTTCACCCCATTGCTCCTTCTACAATTTTAGATGATGGGCTCTCATGTGTTGTCCACAGTACTTGGTAGTGGTGGTAACATTTGCTAGTTTGAAAAATACTGAAGCCTGGACTTAGAAGTAGCCTATAGTCATTGTGGTTTAAATGTTGGAACCTCCCTGGTAGAGCACAGAGGAAGGAATCTGAATGTTCCAGGAAATGGGAATATTGAATCTATTATCTACTCGCTCTGCTATTCCCTAATTATGCCTCAACCTGGAAGGACCCAAAGAAAACTCCCTTCACTCAGCATAAGGAAATGTTGGTGAGGGTACATCAACATCCTTGAAAATCTTGAGATGATGAACTTTTGGGCATAATGGATCCCAGGGTGGTAGAAGCCAGTGTCAGTACTTACCTATCAATGATATGATATGCTCAGTACATCCTAAGGGTAGAAGATTTGACCCACAAGAAGGGTAAACATGTTTAATTGATCATGGATTCCTTAGGGGAAAATAGAGGGGCAGCTTACAGCATACTGTGCTTGACATATATGAGGAGAAACGTAACTGTTCTAGTTTCTTGACATAAGTTGGTATACAGAGCTGGAATCCCTTATACTGGGTCGCTTTGAAAAAGAACCCTGAAACACTGCCACAGTTATATTCTATGAAACTTTCCTGAAGCTATTCTCTGAGGCACCTGCAGCCCATCATGAGGGTAATTCTGTGTGATGAAAGGGAAATGGCCATTGGAATTTCAGACATATCCTTTGGTTTTTTCTCCAGTCCCATGTTGTATAGTGGGAAGTATAGCAACAGGCATTTCCCTGTTCTAGTGGTATCCTGATCAATGAAGGGGCAAAGATGGTAGAAAAGACCAAGAGGAAACCTCTGGAACTACCTCCATCCAGAACTTCCACCAACCATTGATGAATCTACAAAACTTCCACAACCAGTAATATATCCCTGGAGGAATTATGGAAGTTAGTTCTAGTTCTATTTCTATACTCTTGAAAGATACAGGGAGGATGGTGATTTCTACTACCACATCTCCATTTAACTCAGCTGTTTGGCCAGTGCAAAACCCAGGTGAGTTGGGAAGAATTATATATTTTCACAGATATAATTAGACAGTTCCAAATATGATATATTTATCAGAGCATCTTGATGCAGCTCCAGTTGTAAATTAGAATAAATTATTGTTGTTGTTGTTCAACCTAATAGTAAAAGACCATTCTTCAGGGACAGCAGTATATCTTTATTGTCTTAACTTTGAAATAGGTCATGTCTCCTGCTTTTAGTTAAGATACATTAAAGAGGGTTCTTAATCATATTGATATCCTACAGGACATTCAGTTCATTTGTTACATTAAAGACATTGTACTAAATGAACCTGGTGAAGCAAGCATTCTTATTAAGACACATATTTGCCAGAGGATGGGAGATAAACTTACATGAAAGATAAGATCCTTGAATTTTCTAGGGTCTAGTGCTATGTCAGGACATTCTTGCTAAAAGGAGGAACAGGTTTTTGCATCTGGTACTGCATAGTAAAAGAAATAAGAATAATCCTTGGTGGGCTTCTTTGGATTTTTGAAGATATATAAGTAGTGTTTGGGTGTGTTGCTTTGATCATTTATAGTTTTGAGTGGGGACTGGACCAAGAAAGGTCTTTTGCAGCAGGTCTGGTCAGATGCAAGCTGTTCAACTACTTGGGTTTCATGACTCAGTAGACCCATTGTTATTGGAAGTGTCTGACTTAGACAGGCATGCTGTTTAGAGCCTTTACCAAGCCTCAAATCTCCCTAGAGTTTGTAGTAAGGACATGATTTATTTTGCAGCAACTATCCTCCATTTGTGGACTTATATATACTACCAAATGTGAAATCGATAGCTAGTGGGAAGCAGCCTCGTAGCACAGGGAGACCAGCTCGGAGCTTTGTGACCACCTAGAGGGGTGGGATAGAGAGGGTGGGAGTGAGACGCAAGAGGGAGGAGATATGGGGATGTAGGTATATGTATAGCTGATTCACTTTGTTATAAAGCAGAAACTAACACACCGTTGTAAAGCAATTATACTCCAATAAAGATGTTAAAAAAAATAAAAATAAAAACCATAAAAAATAAATAAATAAACTATCCTCCATTTGCAGAGTGGCTCCTGACTTGCTTAGCGGAGACTTAATTCTTGACTGTTAATTAGGTGCCAAGTGACTATGTGACCCCAAATGCCCATCAAAAGCTGGGTATTATTTGATCAAATAAACCATAACATTGGGCATGCACAATAGCATTTCAATTTAAAATGTAAGTGACACATATGAGATTGTGTTTTAGCATGTCCAGAAAGCATAAGCAAATCAATGAACACGTGGCTCAGATTCCCATAGTAGCTGTTCGTATAGCTCTTTCTTCAAATTTGGCTTCATGAGGATTTTCCTATGAATAGAATAACGTATTTATTGCCATCTTTCCCACACAACATTGCTTCCAGGGGCCACATTTGACAACAAAGGAAAATACGACAATGATTCATATCCATATAAATCACTACTTTTCCAACATGCTTCATTACTTAGAAGCAGTTGGCTTGATGTACTTGAAATGGCTGGTTTAGGAACTAAGTTATGCATGCTGTTTTATGGAAAGTAATATATAATTGAAACTAATGGATATATGCTACCATTTTCCCATAGCCGGAGTGCAGATGTTCTGGAACTAAAAAGTATAGGTTAGAATGGCCCCAACTTTTGTTTTACTATTGTTTTTTATTCTCTTGCTCTCAGTGTTTTCAGAGGTCCTAGTGCACAACAGTGGAATGTGTCCATCAAGGTATATGGGAAATACAGTTACGGTTCTACTAAGTTGGAAGCTAGCCCTGCCTCCTGGCCATTTTAATGTCCTCCTGCCAATAGGCAGAACAAGGCCTTACTCTGTTGGCTGGAATGATTGAACTTGGAGACAATGGGTTGTCACTAAATTTCAAGGGCAAGGAGGACTATGTCTTAGTGCTTTCTTATGCAACTGCCTTGACCGATGGACTCAGATACTAGAGGAATAAAATTTTGGATCATGTTACCAAGTATGGGAGCCCATTCAGCCAAGGCTATGGCAGAGGCCAAGGGAAACATGGAAAGGATGGTGGAGAAGGTAGCTCTGATTATCAATTTTGGCCTTGGAACAAGATGTAAAAGAAGAGGCAGAAGCAGTTACATTTCATGTTGTTTGTTTTTCATCATTTCCCCTACCCCACCTTATTTGCATAGCACTGGTGGTGGTTAATATTTGAGATTTTAGGTGGGAACGTGACTGTATTGATATTATGGTTCTTGGGACTCTGTCCAGTCACATATTTTACCTGACCAAAGGAATAGAAAGAATGCTGATAGAACAAAAGGGGTGGCTTATACTGGATTGCTTCTGTTTGATCCTCCAAACTCACTTTCCACCTTTCTCTGTAACATGAAGATGCTGATTTCTAAGACCTGCATCTTGTCCTCTGGCTTCCTATTTAGATTTCCCCAAGGAGAGTTGTCAGTTAGAAACTGCAGGAAGAGAGGAGTGAGACCGTAATATTATTACCCCCATTTCCTCCTCACTGGGTTGCCACCAGCTCCATATTGCCCCTGAATTGAATAACTCAGTTCTGGTCAAGCGAATGTCTCCACACAGCTCTCCTGGGCTCCCAGTAACCACTCTGTGCCCTACCTCATTAAGGTAGCCAGAGTATACCAATAGTCTTCCAAAGGACTCCAGGAGGAATATCTAGTTATGGTATGGTGTTCTCAAATTATGGCTAATTTTAAAACCAAGGTTTCTTCTTATGTGGGTGTTCTATGTTCAAGAAAGTTGGAAGAACCCTTTTGCCCTTTACTACTAGTCTTAGGCTATTCCACTATTGTTTTCCCTGGGGAAGGCTGGATTTCTTAAAGAAAACATTAAACTGTATTGCACATTTTACTACAAAAATGCTTAAGCTTATGCTTAAAAACATTATGACCCAATTAAAAGGCTCTCACAACCAAATACTCTGTAGAGAGCCTTGTAACTGTCTGGGACACAGAAGTCATTAGGATTTTTGCCTTGCAGTCCGATAGAGGTTAGACTGAAGGTTTGAGAACCTGTCCTAATTTCTTCCACATTTTCCCCATTAATGTGTTTATCTCTTGATCTTGGAATAATAACCTTCAGTTTTTCACCACTAAATAAAATATTAACTGTGGTTTTAATAGATGTCTTTTATTAGGCTGAGAATATTTACTTCTATTCCAAATTTGTTGAGATTTTTGCCTGCATTGGATGTTAGATCTTTCTCAAATGCTTTTTCTTCATATATTGAGATAATCATGTACATATTTTTTGTTTACTCTTGTTAAAATGGTGATTAAATTGTATTATTTTTAGATGACAAACCAGCCTTTCATACCTTAGACAAATCCCACTAGGTCACGATGTATTATCCTTTTTATATGTTTTTGTATTCAAATTACTAAAAGTTTCTTAAGGATTTATTTTTGCATCTAGGAGCATTGTCTTTAACTTTGTTATCTTGTTATGTCTTTGTCTGGTTTTAGTATCAGGGAAATTCCATCCTCATACAGCGACTTGGGGAGTACTCCATCCTCTCCAATTTTCTGGAAGAGTTTGTGTAGAGTTGGCAGTATGTCTTCCTTAAATGCTATCTAGAATTCAACAATGAAGTCTTCTGAGCTGGGGTTTCTTTTGTAGGGAGGATTTTTAATTATAAATTCAATTTCCTTAAGATATAGGGGTATTCAGGTTATCTATTTCTTCATGAGCGAAATTTGTTAGTTTGTGTCTTCTGAGAAGTTTTTCTATTTTGTCTAAATTGTAGAGTGTATTGACATAATTTTTATTCATTATTTAAAAGATTTATTAATCCTTTAATATCTGTAAATATTGCTGTAATGTTACACTCCCATAATTGATATTGATAATCTGTCTTTTTAAATTTCTGATCAGTTTGGCTAGAATTTGCTTTGTTTTCTTCCAATTTTATTGATCCTCTTAAAATTATCAGAATTTAGTTTCACTGATTTTTTTTTCTATTGTATTTCTATTTTTTATTTCATTGATTCCTTCTCTTTTGGTGCAGGTCTGCAGTTCATGAATAATTTTTACAACTCCCATATGTCTGGGAAAGTCATTTTTTATTGTGGTAAGAACACTTACCATGAGATCTACCCTCTTGACAAAATTTTAAGTGAACAATACAGTATCGTTAACTATAGGCACAAAGTTGTACAGCAATGTCTAGAACTTATTCGTCTTTTGGTGTCATATCCAAGAGATCACTGCCTAGACCAATGTCATGAAGTTTTCCCCTCTGTTTTCAACTAAAGGTTTCACAATTTCAGGTCTTATGTTTAAGTCTTTAATCCATTTTGAGTTGATTTTTGTGTGTAGTATAAAATCAGGGTCCAATTTCATTCTTTTGTACGTGTATATCTAGTTTTCTCAACAACATTTGTTGAAAAGACTATCCTTTCCCCATTGTGTAGTCTTGGCACATTTGTCAAAGATTAGTTGACTGTATGCATGGGCTTATTTCTAGGCCCTTAATTCTGTTCCATTGGTTTATATGTCTGCCTTTATGTTGATACCATACTGTTTTACTTACTGTAAATCAGCTCCTTTTTAAAATCTTTGTTTCTCTATGTATAATGTGGCTTTTCCCTCTGACTACTTTTAAGATTTTTTTTTATTGGAGGTTTTTAAAATTTTGATTATAATGTGCCTTGCTGTAGTTTTCTTTATGTTTCTTTTTCTTTTTCTTTCCTCTTTCTTTCTTTCGAGCTTTTTACATCTGGGGGTTTACATCTGTGGGTTTCATCAAATTTGGAAAAAGTTGACCATTATTTCTTTAAGTTTTTAAAAAAAAATTCTTCCTTTTTCTTCTTGCCTCCAGGGACTATAATTGTACACATATTAGAGTGCTTGAAGCTTTTCCATAGCATAACTCTGTTCATTTATTCATTCTTTTTCTCTGCTTTTCATTTCAGATTTTTTGATTGTTTTGTCCACTTTATTAAGGCTTTTTATGTGAGGGCAACTCCAATCCCTGTTACTTTCCTTGGTCAAAAGTGGAAGTACACCTTTTAGTGTTTTAGTTTTATAGAGTTGCAATGAAATGAGGAATGAACAGTTGGATAAGTTAAAATTATTTTTCAGAGGGAAATGACATTTAAGGAAATATATTTTATAAAATAAGATTATTTATAAGTAAAATACCAAACATGTTCTCTACGTCCAGTGTAGGTAGGTCAGGGTAAATAAATCAAACCAAGGCTTCTTACTTTCACACTTAAATACAGAGGACTCTCTTCACACTTAGATTTCAGAGTCGCAAATCATAGGTGACTCTGACAACTTCGTATTCTCTCCATGCACTTTGTCACCCGTCAGTGAGCTAGAGATGTCTGTTTACTTGTTTAAAACATGGACAAAGCAGGTTGCACTGAAATAATAGGAGCAGCTGCATTTCCCTTAATGTACCTTCTCTCATTAAACCCTACATAGAGCTAATCTATTCATAAATCTTCATTGTATGCTTACTGTTTTCTGAGATTCAAGGGTTTTAAATTATGACTAATAAGAGCATCTGGTCTCTCTGGACCAGAAAATCAACTGTTTAATCCCAAAAGAATTGTACAGGCTTTTTAAAAAAATCACCATGGACATACTGAAAACCAAGTAAAGGCAAAGGCATTATGCCGTACTAAGTGCCTGTGTTCTATTTGTGTTCAAGCTCCTCAGCCAACTCAGCTACTTCTGATAGCAAATCCTTCTTGTTATAACTTGGTATTTTCTCCCCATCGAATTGTAATTTTAAAAATAGTCTCTTGGTCTTTAAACAGTAGTTTGTGAAAACAAAGTCCTTTCTGTTGGTTAAGAAAATATATCTAAAATTGACAGTTTTCACTAAAACAAACAACAAAACTTCCACCAATCTAAATACTTATATCTTTTCTACATTTGACCCTCATCCCAATTTGTTAGTCCTGTTCATTCACAAGAAGAAAAAAAAAGTCTCTCAACAAGATTTCCTTCTGGAAGTCTTCTAAAGACATTATTATTAATTTGATATACCAGTCATCTAGGCCTCCCTAAATAACTCCATTTCCTCTCATAATTTAAATAAATGATTTTTTAAAATGTCTCAGTTCAGGCTGCTATATCAGCATACCATAGACTGGGTGGTTGAAACAACAAACATTTACGTCTCACAGTTCCAGAGGCTGGAAAATCCAAGATAAAGGTGCCAACATATCCAGTGTCGGGTGAAGGCCCCCCTTTTGGTTTGCAGATGACCAGCTTCTTGCTGTATCCTCACATGGCCTAGGGAAAGATCATCTCTCTCATGTCTTTTCTTTAAAGGACACTAATCGCCTTCATGAGGGCTCCACCTTCATCACCTGCAAGCTACCATGATATTTTAATTAATGATTTTCTTTTAAGCAACATGCCAGTGTAATGGGAGGAAATGAAGTTTGAATACCAGTTTCTACATGTTGGATTATATCATGTGAGAACCAAGCAGTTTATCAGTTTCCTGACTTCTGGCTTGTCTGATGGCAGGCTTCCCTGGGTGCAGCAAGTCTGAGCCAGTTGTGGGGAGAAGAAGCCTAAAATATAAATGAAGTTCATAATTTCGATTATTACATGGGAACGGAATTTTAATTATTAAATTGAGGCTGAGTTTTTGGCATGAATGATAATGAACTTTTTAAAACCTAAGAGCAATCAGGAGAGTCACGGGAATTTCATCCAGGGCCAGGGAAAACAAAGTTGTTTTATGATCACATTCCATAGGTTGTGCTTTCCAAGTACTGTTTACATATGTAAGAATGGACACAATCTCAAAAACAAAAACTAATAAAGAAATCACCATTTTCAATAATCTGGATAAAAATAAAATGCCCACAGAGCACAAAAAAAAACCAAAAACAAGCAGTTTATATTTCTTTAAATGCTTGTGTTAAAGCAATCAATTGTATACCTAATTTTATCTCAGTATATACATATTTCATGAGTTATGGAATACAATTCAATTTTATGTTAAAAAAAAAAGCCCACCCCAAAGCCCCACCTCCATATACCACCATATACCTCCATATACTAAGGTGGGGATTTAGGCTTTAACATATGTATTTCAATGGAGAGGGGTGGGGCAAAACCATTCAGTCCATAGCGTAATTGTTTTCATATGGAGAAAACACCTGTCACAGTGAATTTGTTTCACCGTACTAGAAACCCTAACAGAACAGGATGGCCATTGTGTGACTGGCAATTCAAACTGCTGAGGGAATGAGGACTTTTGTGACTGTAGTGTACGTTGATCCTCAGCCGTTTCCTAAGATGTAGAACTGTTAATTGATTAAATTAACAAGCTTGCTAAACTCTGTAGAGTTAATTTATACTTGGTAAAATATCACCCCTTAAGAGTCAAAACGCCTTTCCAGGGAAGTACACAGAGTGGTTTTTACTAGAAATAGCAAAGAATTAAAGTTCAGGTGCCTGAATTGTAGTCCCAGTACTGAGTCTAACTAGCAGTGTTATCTTAGGCAATTATTGATATTTAACCACCCTGTGACTCAGTCCCCTCTTTAGTAAATATAGGGATAACACTATATTATTTATAAAGCTCTTATAAAACCTAAATTTCAGATCTGTGGTTAACTTATCTGTTTAAAGAGGAGGGAAAGGAAATTATGTAGTACTTGGCATGTGAGATGGAGATCCATTATGAGACAGGAAATGAGATGTGGAAGGCTATTTGAATCTGGCACTTGAAGACCAAATTAACAATTCTAAACTATTCATTATGTGGTCTTGGTGAGCCAGTTCTTTACTTTTACTTTTAAGATGTAGTGCACATGATAAATTGGTCAAGGATTTTTCTGGGTTGATTCTGGCTGCCTCATTGGCTTTGCTAAGTGACAGATTTATTTATTTATATTGATATAAAGCCTTTATTCAAAATTCAGGGATTTAAATCCTTAATCTATGATAAGTTGGTGATAATTTTACAGACATCTTTATAGATAATGAATTTTTAATTAAAGGGAATGATGAGAATATAATGAAGTAATTACTTGTTAATTGCAGGTTTATGACTCATAAGTTACTACCCACCATCCTCTTCCTGAGATGAATGCTTTGGTGTATATTTATATATGTATTTATTTATTATAGAAGGGATGCAAGGCAGCTAGCAGGGAATGCATAAAATACAGCAAGAAAACACCAATGAGTGGTGGACAAGAAAGAAAAAAAGGGAAATCTAGGAAGTAAAGCAAATAAATAAATAACTAGTGCAGAGATCTCAAATTAAAACTGTAGGCAAGCAAACTGTCACATCCATGGGTTAAAATGAGATCCTGGTAAATCTCACAGATCCTAGTGTATATTAGATATAAATAATCAGTGTTTAGGAAAAGCACATTAATTTCTAATTCTTAGACAAGGAGGAAGATAAAAGCACTGGAAAATCAGAATACTTTGGTTTAAATCATAGAGTTGCCCACATACTAGCCGTGTGACCTTGGGAAAGTTAATTTACTGCTTTTACCTAATAGCTTCATCCACTGAATGGATATGAAAATAATATCCACCTCAGAGCATTGTTTTGAGGATTAAATTAAACAATGCATGTAAAGCAGTTAGCACAGTCTCTGAGACTTAAAGGACTCAGTATAGATAAAGTTTAGCTATTTTCATTTCTTTTAGAGAAGGTATAAATTGATCCAAGAATATGTACTTATAAAAACATTGTGCCAAGTCAGGGGCATACCAGTGTTCACACTGTTCTTAGAGACACTTGGTAAACACCTTGTTTACACTTGGTTCTGGGATGCTGTGAGCACTAAGAGTGAGAGTCCTTTGAGGAGATGAAATTTACCCCCATCTGTCTTCACAATTAATCCTTGCAATACACAACATAGGAATCAAAAATATAGTAATCAAGTAATGTCCTAGATTCACAAACTTGACATATAAGCTTCTTTCATTGATGATTTAGTGTTGATGATTACGTTCTAATGTATTGTACATAAAATAACATATGGTGTAATCGAGCTATAGGTGATAAATGTGACATTGGTTTGAATCTGTCCTCCTCCTCCCCCCCTTTCTTCTTCTTTTCTTGTCATAAACCTCTTCCTTCATAAGGTTAGAAAGATCAGTTCATCACTAAACAGCTAGGAAATACATCACAGGTACTTCTTCAGAAGTGGACAGTGCAGGAACTCAGGTCTTTCTGAGATTCTGTGGTTCAGTGACTCTATTTGGCCTGTTCAGGGTCAAGAGGCAGAAATAGAAGATAATATGGTCCAAAAAAAAGTAAAAATGGTGTCAGGAAACCTGGGATTTTGTTCCACCTCTTTCAATTACTTGTTCTATAACCTTGGTCTATTCTCTAGGCCTCTCAGTTTTTTGTTTGTTTGATTTTGTTTTGTAAACAAGAAATGAGGTCACCTCACTCTCCTTAGGAATGATAACATGGATTTGAACTCTTACATGTATGTTACATATTGGGAAGGAGAAGGGGATATATATAGAGGTTGTATGTTACAAAGTACTCTAAGTTTGGTTTCATGAACAGGTTCAATTCCTGCCTCCTACAAATGAGCTGTATGACCATAGACAAACCACTTAAACTCTCAGAACTCTTTTTCTTCCTTGTGGGGGGTGTGTGTGTGTGAAATATATTTTATATCTACATACATGCATAATTATTTATATATATTATATGAATATCTATATAATCTTATTCAGACTTCACTCTTCAGAGTTTTGAATAATCTGTTTGGGCTGAAGTTTACCTTAATAGATTGCAAAATCAATAATGATAACACATTGTATGGTTCTTCAGAATAAGGAAGAGGACAAATTGCTTCCAAGATCTCTCACCTACTTTTGAAGCACCATCTGTTTGAAACAATGGATGTGCTTCTATAAATACTGAGCTTGATTTATAGAGTAACAAGTCAGTCTAATGTGAGAGAGGAGATGGGAATAAAATTAATCAACCTGCAAGTATTTAGAGATATTGGCAACTTATAAATGTTAACCAAATCAAGCAGCCCTCTTAACAACCACGCGTGTTTCACGAAACTTCTACCAATAATAATATCTAAAATTTATTGCCTGGGACTCAGAGCAAGCCACCCTGGAACCCAGCCCAGCCCACCAGTGGGCTGGCACCAGCCCCAGGAGCCCATGAGCCACGCAGCCAGCCATGCCAGTACCTGGTTACACCTACCAGTGGGCCAGCAGCCACTGCATGAAGCAGGGCGTAGCAGCCAACTGGGCCAGAAGCTAGCCCCACATACCAGTGTGCCCACAGTAGTTGGCCCCTCCACAAGAGAAGGGCTCATGCAGCCCACATAGGGGACATCCCTAGAGCATATAGCTCTGGTGACCAGGGGGAATGTGCTGTTGGGCCCCATATGATGTCTCCTGCATAAGGCCATTTCTCCAAGATCAGGAAACATAAATGACCTACTTAATACATAGAAATAAACACAGAGAATTAGGGAAAATGAGGAGGCAAAGGAATATGTTACAAAGGAACAAGACAATAGCCTCATAAAGAGAACTGAACAAAGTAGAGATAAACAGTCTACCCAGTAAAGAGTTAAAGGTAATGATCATCAAGATGCTCAATGAACTTGGGAGAAGAATGGATGACCACAGTGAGAATTTTAACAAAGAATTAGGAAATATAAATAAGAAGCAAACAAGGCTAAAGAATACAGTAACTGAAATAAAAAATATGCAAGAAGGGAATCAACAGTAGATTAGAGGATACAGAGGAATGGATCAGCTACATAGAAGACAGAGTAGTGGAAATCAACCAAGCTGAACAGAAAAAAATAATTAAAAGAAATGAGGATAGTTTAAGAGACCTCTGGGATAACATTAAGGATACTAAGGTTCACATTATAGGGCCCCAGAAGGAAAACAACTTATTTGAATAAATGATAGCTGAAAACTTCTCTAACCTGGGGAAGGAAACAGGCATCCAGGTTCAGGTACCATGGAGAGTCCCAAGCAAAATCAACACAAAGAGGTCCACACCAAGACACCTTTTCATTAAAATGGCAAAAGGTCAAGATAAAGAGCCTTAAAAGTGGCAGAGAAAAGTAAACAGCTGTGTACAAGAAAACTCCCATAAGACCATCAGCTGACTTTCAGCAAAATCTTTGAGGCCAGAAGGGAGTGACATGATATATTCAAAGCGATGAAATGAAAAATATCTACAACCAATAATATTCTATCTGGCAAGGCTATTGTTCAGATTTGAAGGAGAAATAAAAGCTTTTACAGATAAGCAAAAGCTAAAAGACTTCAGCACCAATAAACTGCTTTATAAAAATGTTAAAGAAATTTCTCTAAATGGAAAAGAAAAGGCTACAACTAGAAATATGAAAATTACAAAGGGAAACATCTCCTTGGTAAGGGCAAACATACAGCAAAGGGAGTAGACCAACCACTGATAAAACTAGTAGGAAGGTTAAAAGACAAAAGTAGTAAAATCATCTATATGCACAAAGTAGTTAAGGGATACACAAAACAAAAATCTATAAAATATGTCAAAAACATTAAACATGGGTGGGTGGAGAAAAAATTTAAGAACAAGGAAATCATATCAAGCATCTTTTCTGGCCACAACACTGTAAGACGGGAAGTCAATTACAAGAAAAAAAGTGCAAAAAACACAAACATGTGGAGGCTAAACAATACACTACTAAATGACCAATGGATCACTGAAGAAATCAAAGAGGAAATTTAAAAATACCTGGAGACAAATGAAAACAAAAAAAAAAT
Source organism: Eubalaena glacialis (assembly GCF_028564815.1). NCBI lineage: Eukaryota > Metazoa > Chordata > Mammalia > Artiodactyla > Balaenidae > Eubalaena > Eubalaena glacialis. Next base: position 80,730,212 of record NC_083724.1, on the reverse strand, counting down.
GATCTAAAATTCGTGGGACATAGCAAAAGCAGTCCCAAGAGGGAAGTTTGCAGCAATACAAGCTTACCTCAGGAAACAAGAAAAATCTCAAATAAACAATTTAACTTTACACCTAAAGGAACTTGAAAAAGGACAAACAAAACCAAGTTAGTAGAAGAAATCATAAAGATCAGAGTAGAAATAAATGAAATAAACACTAAAAAAATTAATTACTTAAAAAGATCAATGAAACTAAGAGCTGGTTCTTTGAAAAGATAAACAAAATTGATAAACCTTTAGCCAGGCTCATCAAGAAAAAATGAGAGAAGGCCCAAATCAATAAAATCAGAAATGAAAGAGAAGTTACAACTGACACCACAGGAAAGCAAAGGATCATAAGAGATTACTTTGAATAATTATACACCAATTAAATGGACAACCTAGAAAAATGGATAAATTCCTAGAACTGTACATTCTCCCAAGACTGAATCATGAAGAAAGGAAAAAAAAAAAAAAAAAACAGACCAATTACCAGTAATGAAGTTGAATCAGTAATAATAAAACTCCCAACGAGCAAAAGTCTAAGACCAGATGGCTTCACAGGTAAATCTACCAAATATTTAAAGAAGAGTTAACACCTATATTTCCAAAATATTCTAAAAACTTGAAGAGAAAGGAACATTTTGAAACTCATTTTACAAGGCCAGCATCACCTTGATACCAAAACCAGAAAAAGACACCACAAAAAAGAAGGAAAATTACAGGCCAATTCACTCATGAACATAGATGCAAAAATCTTCAAAAAATATTAGCAAATTAAATTTAACAATATATTAAAAGGATCATACACCATGATCAAGTGGGATTTATCCCAAGGATGCAAGGATGATTTGATATCTGCAAATTAATCAACACGATCCACCAAATTCACAAATAAAGAATAAAAATCATATGATCATCTCAGTAGATGCAGAAAAAATTTTGACAAATTTCATCATCCATTTAAGATAAAAACTCTCAACAAGATAGGTATAAAAGGAACATACCTCAACATAATATAGATCATATATGACAAACACAGCCAACATCATACTCAATAGTGAAAAGCTGAAAGCATTTCTTCTAAGATAAGGAGCAAGACAAGGATGCCTACTCTTACCACTTTTATTCAATGTAGTAATGGAAGTCCTAGCCACAACAGTCAGACAAGAAAAATAAAAAGAACCCAAATTAGGGAGAAATAAAGCTCACTGTTTGCAGATAACATAATACTATATATAGAAAATCCTAAAGCTACAGCCAAAAAACTGTTAAAATAATAAGTTCAGTAAAGTTGCAGGATACACAGTTAATATACAGAACTCTGTTGCACTTCTATAAATTAACAGCAAACTATCAGAAAAAAAATGAAGAAAACAATCCCATTTACAATTTCATCAAAAAGAATAAAATAACTAGGAATAAACACAGCCAAAGAGGTAAAAGATCTGTACTCAGAAAACTGTAAGACATTGATGATAGAAACTGAAGACGACACAAACAAATGGAAAGATATATCATGCTTATGGATTGGAAGAATTAATATTGTTAAACTGACTATACTACCCTATGCAATCTACAGATTCAACACAATCCCAATCAAAATACCAAAGGCATTTTTTACCAAACTGGAACAAATAATTCTAAGATTTATATGGAAACACAAAAGACCCCTTACAGCCAAAACAATCTTGGGAAAAAATAACAAAGCTGGAGGTATCATGCTCCCTCATTTCAAACTATCATACAAAGCTACAGTAATCAAAATAATGTGGTATTGGCAAAACACACACATATAGGTCAATGGAACAGAATAGAGAGTCCAGAAATAAACCCAGACTTATATGATCAATTAATCTATGACAAAGGAAGCAGGAACATACAATGGGGGTAAAGACAGCCTCTTCAGTAAATGGTTTTGGAAAAACCAGCCAGCTACATGCAAAAGAATCAAACTGGAGTCTTTTGCACACCATATCCACAAATACACTCAAGATGGATTAAATACTTAAGTGTAAGAACTAAAACCATGAAACTTAGAAGGAAACATAGGCAGTACACTGTTAGACATCAGTCTTAGTTATATATATATATATATATATATATATATATATATATATATTTGGCTCCCTCTCCTTGGGAAAGGGAAACAAAGCAAAAATAAACAAATGGGAGTACATCAAACTAAAAAGCACAGTAAAGAAGACTATCAATAAAGTAAAAGGGCTGCCTACTGAATGAGAGAAGGTAATGCAAATGATATATCTGATAAGGTGTTAATATCCAAAATATACAAAGAATTCATAGAACTCAACATCAAAAAACAAACAACCCAATTAAAAAATGGGCAGAGGACCAAAAAAAAAAATGAACATTTTCCCAAAGAAAATATATAGATGGCCAACAGACATATGCTCAACATCACTAATCACCAGGGAAATGCAAATCAAAACCACAATGAGAGAAAGCAGCCACATAGCACAGGGAGATCAGCTTAGTGCTTTGTGACCACCTAGAGGGGTGGGATAGGGAGGGTGGGAGGGAGATGCAAGAGGGAGGGGATATGGGGATACATGTATATGTATAGCTGATTCACTTTGTTATACAGCAGAAACTAACACACCACTGTAAAGCAATTATACTCCAATAGAGATGTTAAAAACAAAAAAAGCACAGTGAGATATTACCTCACACTTATCAGCATGGCTATTATCATAAAGACAAGAAAGTGTTGATGTGGGTGTAAAGAAGAGGGAGCCCTCATGTACTCTTGTTGGGAATGTAAATTGTTGCAGCTACTATGGAAAACAGTGTGGAGGTTGCTCAAAAACTTAAAAATGGAGCTATCATAAGATTCAGCAGAAGATGGCGGAAGAGTAAGACGCGGAGATCACCTTCCTTCCCACAGATACATTAGAAATACATCTACACGTGGAACTGCTCCTACAGAACACCCACTGAACGCTGGCAGAAGACGTCAGACCTCCCAAAAGGCAAGAAACTCCCCACGTACTTGGGTAGGGCAAAAGAAAAAAGAAATAACAGAGACAAAAGAATAGGGACGGGACCTGCACCAGTGGGAGGGAGCCATGAAGGAGGAAAGGTTTCCACACACTAGGAAGCCCCTTCGCGGGCGGAGACTGCGGGTGGCAGAGGGGGGAAGTTTCGGAGCCACGGAGGAGAGCGCAGCCACAGGGGTGCGGAAGGCAAAGCGGAGAGACTCCCGCACAGAGGCTCAGTGCCGAGCAGCACTTACCAGCCCGAGAGGCTTGTCTGCTCAACCGCCGGGGCGGGCGGGGCTGGGAGCTGAGGCTCCGGCTTCGGTCGGATCCCCGAGAGAGGACTGGGGTTGGCGGCGTGACCACAGCCTGAAGGGGTTAGCGCACCACAGCTAGCCGGGAGGGAGTCCAGGAAAAAGTCTGGAGCTGCCGAAGAGGCAAGAGACTTTTTCTTCCCTCTTTGTTTTCCTGGTGCACGAGGAGAGGGGATTCAGAGCGCCGCCTAAACGAGCTCCAGAGACGGGCGCGAGCCGTGGCTATCAGCGCGGACCTCACAGCAACAGGGGCGCAGAGGGAAAAGTGGAGAGATTCCCGCACAGAGGAGCGATGCCGACCTGCACTGACCAACCCGAGAGGCCTGTCTGCTCCCCCGCCGGGCTGGGCGGGAGCTGGGAGCTGAGGCTCGGGCTTCGGTAGGATCGCAGGGAGAGGACTGGGGCTCTCGGCGTGAACACAGCCTGAAGGGGTTAGCGCACCACAGCTAGCCGGGAGGGAGTCCGGGAAAAAGTCTGCAGCTGCTGAAGAGGCAAGAGACTTTTTCTTGCCTCTTTGTTTTGCGGCGCGCAAGGAGAGGGGATTCAGAGCGCCGCCTAAACGAACTCCAGAGACGGGCGCGAGCCGCGGACATCAGCGCGGACCCCAGAGACGGGCATGAGACGCTAAGGCTGCTGCTGCTGCCACCAAAAAGCCTGTGTGCGAGCACAGGTCACTCTCCACACCGCCTCTCCCGGGAGCCGGCGCAGCCCGCCACGGCCAGGCTCCCGTGATCTGGGGACAACTTCCCCGGGAGAACACACGGCACGCCTCGGGCTGGTGCAACGTCACGCCGGCCTCTGCCGCCGCAGGCTCGCCCCGCCTCCTCCGTACCGCTCCCTCCCCCCGACCTGAGTGAGCCAGAGCCCCCAAAGCAGCTGCTCCTTTAACCCCGTCCTGTGTGGGCGGGGAACAGACGCCCTCAGGCGACCTACACGCAGAGGCAGGTCCAAATCCAAAGCTGAACCCTGGGAGCTGTGCGAACAAAGAAGAGAAAGGGAAATCTCTCCCAGCAGCCTCAGAAGCAGCGGATTAAAGCTCCACAAACAACTTGATGGGCCTGCATCTGTTGAATACCTGAATAGACAACGAATCATCCCAAATTCAGGAGGTGGACTTTGGGAGCAGGATATATTAATTTTTCCCCTTTTCCTTTTTTGTGAGTGTATATGTGTATGCTTCTTGGTGAGATTTTGTCTGTATAGCTTTGCTTTCACCATTAGTCCTAGGGTTAGGTCAGCCGTGATGATGAAAGGCTCTTGGTGCTCCAGCCAGGCATCAGGGCTGTGCCTCTGAGGTGGGAGAGCCAACTTCAGGACACTGGTCCACAAGAGACCTCCCAGCTCCACGTCATACCAAACGGCGAAAATCTTTCAGAGATCTCCATCTCAACATCAAGACCCATCTTCACTCAACAACCAGCAAGCTACAGTGCTGGACACCCTATGCCAAACAACTAGCAAGACAGGAACACAGCCCCATCCATTAGCAGAGAGGCTGCCTAAAATCATAATAAGGCCACAGACACCCCAAAACACAGCACCAGACGTGGACGTGCCCACCAGAAAGACAAGATCCAGCCTCATCCACCAGAACACAGGCACTAGTTCCCTCCACCAGGATGCCTACACAATCCACTGAACCAACCTTAGTCACTGGGGACAGATACCAAAAACAACGGGAACTACGAACCTGCAGCCTGTGAAAAGGAGACCCCAAACACAGTAAGATAAGCAAAATGAGAAGACAGAAAAACACACAGCAGATGAAGGAGCAGGGTCAAAACACACCAGACCTAACAAATGAAGAGGAAATAGGTAGTCTACCTGAAAAAGAATTCAGAATAATGATAGTAAGGATGATCCAAAATCTTGGAAATAGAATAGACAAAATGCAAGAAACATTTAACAAGGACATAGAAGAACTAAAGAGGAACCAAGCAATGATGAAAAACACAATAAATGAAATTAAAAATACTCTAGATGGGATCAGTAGCAGAATAACTGAGGCAGAAGAATGGATAAGTGACCTGGAAGATAAAATAGTGGAAATAACTACTGCAGAGCAGAATAAAGAAAAAAGAATGAAAAGAACTGAGGACAGTCTCAGAGACCTCTGGGACAACATTAAACGCACCAACATTCGAATAATAGGGGTCCCAGAAGAAGAAGAGAAAAAGAAAGGGACTGAGAAAATATTTGAAGAGATTATAGTTGAAAACTTCCCTAATATGGGAAAGGAAATAGTTAATCAAGTCCTGGAAGCACAGAGAGTCCCATACAGGATAAATCCAAGGAGAAACACGCCAAGACACATATTAACCAAACTATCTAAAATTAAATATAAAGAAAACATATTGAAAGCAGCAAGGGAAAAACAACAAATAACACACAAGGGAATCCCCATAATGTTAACAGCTGATCTTTCAGCAGAAACTCTGCAATCCAGAAGGGAGTGGCAGGATATACTTAAAGTGATGAAGGAGAAAAACCTACAACCAAGATTACTCTACCCAGCAAGGATCTCATTCAGATTTGATGGAGAAATTAAAACCTTTACAGACAAGCAAAAGCTGAGAGAGTTCAGCACCACCAAACCAGCTTTACAACAAATGCTAAAGGAACTTCTCTAGGCAAGAAACACAAGAGAAGGAAAACACCTACAATAACAAACCCAAAACATTTAAGAAAATGGGAATAGGAACATACATATCGATAATTACCTTAAATGTGAATGGATTAAATGCTCCCACCAAAAGACACAGACTGGCTGAATGGATAAAAAACAAGACCCATATATATGCTGTCTACAAGAGACCCACTTCAGACCTAGAGACACATACAGACTGAAAGTGAGGGGATGGAAAAAGATATTCCATGCAAATGGAAATCAAAAGAAAGCTGGAGTAGCAATTCTCATATCAGACAAAATAGACTTTAAAATAAAGACTATTACAAGAGACAAAGAAGGACACTATATAATGATCAAGGGATCGATCCAAGAGGAAGGTATAACAATTGTAAATATTTATGCACCCAACATAGGAGCACCTCAATACATAAGGCAAATACTAACAGCCATAAGAGGGGAAATCGACAGTAACACAATCATAGTAGGGGACTTTAACACCCCACTTTCACCAATGCACAGATCATCCAAAATGAAAATAAATAAGGAAACACAAGCTTTAAATGATACATTAAACAAGATGGACTTAATTGATATTTATAGGACATTCCACCCAAAAACAACAGAATACACATTTTTCTCAAGTGCTCATGGAACATTCTCCAGGATAGATCATATCTTGGGTCACAAATCAAGCCTTGGTAAATTTAAGAAAATTGAAATCGTATCAAGTATCTTTTCCGACCACAATGCTATGAGACTAGATATCAATTACAGGAAAAGATCTGTAAAAAATACAAACACATGGAGGCTACACAATACACTACTTAATAACGAAGTGATCACTGAAGAAATCAAAGGGGAAATCAAAAAATACCTAGAAACAAATGACAATGGAGACACGACGACCCAAAACCTATGGGATGCAGCAAAAGCAGTGCTAAGAGGGAAGTTTATAGCAATACAAGCCTACCTCAAGAAACAGGAAACATCTCGAATAAACAACCTAACCTTGCACCTAAAGCAATTAGAGAAAGAAGAACAAAAAAACCCCAAAGCTAGCAGAAGGAAAGAAATCATAAAGATCAGATCAGAAATAAATGAAAAAGAAATGAAGGAAACAATAGCAAAAATCAATGAAACTAAAAGCTGGTTCTTTGAGAAGATAAACAAAATTGATAAACCATTAGCCAGACTCATCAAGAGAAAAAGGGAGAAGACTCAAATCAATAGAATTAGAAATGAAAAAGGAGAAGTAACCACTGACACTGCACAAATACAAAGGATCATGAGAGATTACTACAAGCAACTCTATGCCAATAAAATGGACAACCTGGAAGAAATGGACAGATTCTTAGAAATGCACAACCTGCCGAGACTGAACCAGGAAGAAATAGAAAATATGAACAGACCAATCACAAGCACTGAAATTGAAACTGTGATTAAAAATCTTCCAACAAACAAAAGTCCAGGACCAGATGGCTTCACAGGCGAATTCTATCAAACATTTAGAGAAGAGCTAACACCTATCCTTCTCAAACTCTTCCAAAATATTGCAGAGGGAGGAACACTCCCCAACTCAGTCTACGAGGCCACCATCACCCTGATACCCAAACCAGACAAAGATGTCACAAAGAAAGAAAACTACAGGCCAATATCACTGATGAACATAGATGCAAAAATCCTCAACAAAATACTAGCAAACAGAATCCAACAGCACATTAAAAGGATCATACACCATGATCAAGTGGGGTTTATTCCAGGAATGCAAGGATTCTTCAATATACGCAAATCAATCAATGTGATACATCATATTAACAAATTGAAGGAGAAAAACCATATGATCATCTCAATAGATGCAGAGAAAGCTTTTGACAAAATTCAACACCCATTTATGATAAAAGCCCTGCAGAAAGTAGGCATAGAGGGAACTTTCCTCAACATAATAAAGGCCATATATGACAAACCCACAGCCAACATTGTCCTCAATGGTGAAAAACTGAAACCATTTCCACTAAGATCAGGAAGAAGACAAGGTTGCCCACTCTCACCACTATTATTCAACATAGTTTTGGAAGTGTTAGCCACAGAAATCAGAGAAGGAAAAGAAATAAAAGGAATCCAAATTGGAAAAGAAAAAATAAAGCTGTCACTGTTTGCAGATGACATGATACTATACATAGAGAATCCTAAAGATGCTACCAGAAAACTACTAGAGCTAATCAATGAATTTGGTAAAGTAGCAGGATACAAAATTAATGCACAGAAATCTCTTGCATTCCTATACAGTAATGATGAAAAATCTGAAAGTGAAATTAAGAAAACACTCCCGTTTACCATTGCAACAAAAAGAATAAAATATCTAGGAATAAACCTACCTAAGGAGACAAAAGACCTGTATGCAGAAAATTATAGGACACTGATGAAAGAAATTAAAGATGATGCAAATAGATGGAGAGATGTACCATGTTCTTGGATTGGAAGAATCAACATTGTGAAAATGACTCTACTACCCAAAGCAATCTACAGATTCAATGCAATCCCTATCAAACTACCACTGGCATTTTTCACAGAACTAGAACAAAAAATTGCACAATTTGTATGGAAACACAAAAGACCCCGAATAGCCAAAGCAATCTTGAGAACGAAAAATGGAGCTGGAGGAATCAGGCTCCCTGACTTCAGACTATATTACAAAGCTACAGTAATCAAGACAGTTTGGTACTGGCACAAAAACAGAAACATAGATCAATGGAACAGGATAGAAAGCCCAGAGATAAACCCACGCACATATGGTCACCTTATCTTTGATAAAGGAGGCAAGCATATACAGTGGAGAAAAGACAGCCTCTTTAATAAGTGGTGCTGGGAAAACTGGACAGGTACATGTAAAAGTATGAAATTAGAACACTCCCTGACACCATACACAAAAATAAACTCAAAATGGATTAAAGACCTAAGTGTAAGGCCAGACACTATCAAACTCTTAGAGGAAAACATAGGCAGAACACTCTATGACATAAATCACAGCAAGATCCTTTTTGACCCAGCTCCTAGAGAAATGGAAATAAAAACACAAATAAACAAATGGGACCTAATGAAACTTAAAAGCTTTTGCACAGCAAAGGAAACCATAAACAAGACCAAAAGACAACCCTCAGAATGGGAGAAAAGATTTGCAAATGAAGCAACTGACAAAGGATTAATCTCCAAGATTTACAAGCAGCTCATGCAGCTCAATAACAAAAAAACAACCCAGTCCAAAAATGGGCAGAAGACCTAAATAGACATTTCTCCAAAGAAGATATACAGATTGCCAACAAACACATGAAAGAATGCTCAACATCATTAATCATTAGAGAAATGCAAATCAAAACTACAATGAGATATCATCTCACACCAGTCAGAATGGCCAGCATCAAAAAATCTAGAAACAATAAATGCTGGAGAGGGTGTGGAGAAAGGGGAACACTCTTGCACTGTTGGTGGGAATGTAAATTGATACAGCCACTATGGAGAACAGTAAGGAGGTTCCTTAAAAAACTACAAATAGAACTACCATACGACCCAGCAATCCCACTACTGGGCATATACCCTGAGAAAACCATAATTCAATAAGAGTCATGTACCAAAATGTTCATTGCAGCTCTATTTACAATAGCCAGGACATGGAAGCAACCTAAGTGTCCATCATCGGATGAATGGATAAAGAAGATGTGGCACATATATACAATGGAATATTACTCAGCCATAAAAAGAAATGAAATGGAGGTATTTGTAATGAGGTGGATGGAGTTAGAGTCTGTCACACAGAGTGAAGTAAGTCAGAAAGAGAAAAACAAATACAGTATGCTAACACATGTATATGGAATCTAAGGGGAAAAAAAAAAGGTCATGAATAACCTAGTGGCAAGACGGGAATAAAGACACAGACCTACTAGAGAATGGACTTGAGGATATGGGGAGGGGGAGGGGTGAGACGTGACAGGGTGAGAGAGTGTCATGGACATATATACACTACCAAATGTAAAATAGATAGCTAGTGGGAAGCAGCCGCATAGCACAGGGAGATCAGCTCGGTGCTTTGTGACTACCTAGAGGGGTGGGATAGGGAGGGTGGGAGTGAGGGAGATGCAAGAGAGAAGAGATATGGGAACATATGTATATGTATAACTGATTCACTTTGTTATAAAGCAGAAACTAACACACCATTGTAAAGCAATTATACTCCAATAAAGATGTTTAAAAAAAAAAAAAGATTCAGCAATTCCACTTCTGCATATTTTTCTGAAGAAAACAAAAACACTAATTAGAAAAGAAACATGCACCTCTATGTTTATTGCACCATTATTTACAATAGCCACGATATAGAAGCAATCTCAATGTCAATGGATAGATGAATGGATAAAGAAGATGTGATACATACATACACACAAACACACACACCATGGAATATTACTCAGCCATAAAAAAGAATACAATCTTGCCATTTGTGATCATGTGGATGGACCTAGAGGATATTTATAATGCTAAGTGAAATAAGTCAGACAGAGCAAGACAAATACTCTATGATTTCACTTATATGTGGAATCTAAAAATCAAAACAAATGAACAAACATGACAATACATAAACTGACTCATAGATGCAGAGAACAAACTGGTGGTTGCCAGAGGGGAGGCGTGTGTGGCAATGAGTGAAATAGGTGAGGAATATTAAGAGGTACAAGCTTACATTTATAAAATAGATAAGTCAGAGAGATGTAATGTACAACAGAGGAATATAGTCATTAATATTGTAATAACTTTGTATGGTGACAGATGATAGCTAGACTTATCATAGTGATCATTTTGTAATGTATAAAAGTATTAAATCACTCTGTACACCTGAAACTAATATTTTAAGTAAACTATAGTTTAATAAAATAAACAACTTAAAAATTAATGAAGAGTTAAATAGTAAAAAATTATATAATAGAATAAATATTCTGATGAGGTTTCTTTCTAAAGCAGATGTGTCTTAAATTATGTGTTTAAATTATGACTATAAAGTAAGTGTTTGTAATGTAATGCTTTTTTCTCTGAAAGTTTTATTATATAAACATGTTCACTCATGGAAAAAAAAAAACCCCACTTTGAGATACCACTTCACAGCTGTCAGAATGGGTATCATCAAAGTGACAAAAAATAACAAGCATTGCTGAGAATGTGGAGAAAAGGAAAACCTCATGGCACTGCTGGTGTGGTTGTAAATTGGTACAACCATTATTAAAAAAAGTACGGAGGTTCCTCAAAAAATTAAAAATAGAACTACCATACGATCCAGCAGTTCCACTTCTGAGTATTAACCTGAAGAAAATAAAACACTAATTCAAAAAGATATGTGCACCCTGTATGTTCACTGCTGCATTATTTACAATAGCTAAGATATGGAAGTAACCTAAGTGTCCACTGATAGATGAATGTATAAAGACGATGTGGTGGGAGGGAGATGCAAGAGGGTGGAGATATGGGGATATATGTATATGTATAGCTGATTCACGTGTTATACAGCAGAAACTAACACACCATTGTAAAGCAATTATACTCCAATAAAGATGTTAAAAAAAAAAGATGTGGTATACACATACAGTGGAATATTATTCAGCCATAAAAAACAAAAATGAAATCTTGCCATTTGAGCCAACATGGATGGATCTAGAGGGTATTGTGCTTAGTGAAATAAGTCAGACAGAGAAAAAGACTGCATGAACTCATTTATTTGTGGAATCTAAAAAACAAAACAAAAGCAAAATGAAATCAGACTCATAGAGAACAAATAGGTTGTTGTCAGAAGAAAGGGGGGGTTGGGAGAGTAGGCAATATAGATGAAGGGGATAAAGAAATATAAACCTCCACTTATATAATAAGTAAGTTATGGGGTTGTAATATGCAGCATTAGGAATATGGTCAGTAATATTGTGATAACTTTGTATGGTGACAGATGGTTACTACACTATCCTGGTGATCATTTCATAATTTATACAAGTATCAAATCATTATATAGTACACCTGAAACTAACATAATATTGCACATCAACTATATTTCAATAAAAAATATTGCTTGTTTACTATAGTGGCAGGTACTGTTCTAAGTGCTCGTTTATTACTCATAAAGATCCTAGGAGGAGACACTATCATTATCTGTGATATCCTTTTAAGAAAATTAAGAGTTTAAGTTGCCCAGAGCCAACACAGTTAGTACAAGCTATCTGATTCCACAACTTGACTAATTTTTAATTAGTATTATACTTTATTGCCAGGGATCTTAAAAAATATGTTTAAATAGGTAAGACGTGTACATGTTTCAAAGATTGAAGGATCAAGATTATCAAAGATTGAATGACCCTTGAACAGTGTGTGGGTTAGGGACCCTCACCCTCTGCGCAGTCGAATGTCCTGTATAATTTATAGGGCCCTGTGTATATGTGGTTCCTCCCTATTTGTGGTTCCATATCCGCCAGTTCAACTAACCTCCAATTGTGTAGTAATGTAACATTTACTATTGAGAAAAACCCGAAACCTGCGTTGTTCGGGGTCAACTGTATAAGAAAAAATTTGCTCTCACTCTTCTGTCTTCTAGACACCAGTGTCACCTTGCTGATGGTAACTAATACTTTTACTTTCTCGTGTATACTTTCCAGGTATGACAAATGTTCTTTGTCTATCCTTTTTTTTTAATACCAAAAACAGAAACATAAAATATATACTGCTCTGCATTTCTACATTTTGTGTTTTTGAGGTGTGTGTATCTGCCTGTGTTTGTTTGTATTCTTAATAATAAATCATGGAGATAGCTTCATAGTCATGCATAAAAATACTTTTCTGTCTACAGAGTTGGAGGAGCATAATTTAACAAGTCCCTTTTTCTGGACACTTAGGTTGCATTGAATATATTGTTTTTATTCCTTATGCAGAATAATCTTGTATACATGTCATTTGTCATTTGATTTTCAGTGTAGTTTCATTTATTGATAACAGTGTTATTGAGAAATAACTGACATACAATAAACTGCCAATATTTAAAGAGTATAATTTGATGGCTTGTAACATATGTATATGACCATGAAATCATGACCATGATAAGAACAATGAACACATCCATCATACCCAAAGGTTTCCTTATACCTCTTTGTAATCCTTTTCTCTCTCCCTTCTCTTCCTTCCCCCACCTACAGGCAGCCACTGATCTGCTTTCTGTCACTATGGATTGTTTTTCATTTTCCATAATTCCATATAAATGGAATCATAAAGTTTGTCCTTTTTATTGCCCAGCTTTTTTTACTCAGCATTATTATTTTGAGATTCACTTATGTTGTTGTGTTCATTAATAATAGATCATTGCTTTTTCCATTTCATTGATTTTTTAAATTGTTCTCTATTTTCTATTTCATTCATTTCTGTCTGATTTTTGACATTTCTTTTCGTCTAATTACTTTGGGTTTAATTTTCCCATATTTTCCTAGTTTCTTAAGGTAGAGGCTGAGATCATTAACTTGAGAACTTTCTTCTTTTTTAATTAACAAAGTTCAGTGCTATAAATTTCCTCTTAAATGCTGATTTACAGCATTGTATAAAATTTGATATTTAAAAATTTTTATTAAATGCAAAGTTATTTTTTAAATCACTTTTGATTTATTCTTGACCTATGGTTTATTTATAAATGTGTTATTTAGTTTCAAAATATTGAGGGATTTTCCTGTTATTGACTTCTAATTTAGTTCTTTTTGTGGTTAGAGAACATACTATGTATGGCTTGCATCCTTTAAAGATTTGCTGAGACTTGTTTCATGGTCCAAAATATAGTCTGTCTTGTTAAATGTGTCTTGTGTACCTAAAGTAATGTGTTCTGCTGTTGGGAGGAATATTGTATAAATACTAATTGGATCATGTTGGCTAATTGTATAATTTAAATTTCTACCTTTTACTGATCTTGTATCTATTTTTCTGTCAATTATTGGTAGAGGGGTATTGAAATCTCCAATTATAATTGTGAATTTGCTTCCCTTTGGAATTCTATTGTGTATTTTGAGGCTCAATTATTGGGTGCATAAACAGTATTGCTATGACCTCTTGATAAAATAACCAACTTACATTATCAAATTACCATTTAAAATCCTTGATAATATTTATTACTCTGAAATAATTTTTCTGATATTAATATATCCATTCCACATTTCTCTTGATTAGTGTGAGCAGGGTATACAGTTTTCTATTCTTTAACTTTTTAACCTATTTGAACCTTGTTTTTAAAGCTCTTTTCCTGTAGGCTGCATATGTTTATCTGCACCCTACTTTTTAATTAATCTGAAGCCTCTGCTTTTTAATTGGGGTATTTAGGCCATGTGAATTTAATGTAATTATTAACATGATGTACTTTAAATTTGCCCTATAGCTAATTTTATTTGCCCCATCTCTTCTTATTTTCATCCTTCATATTTTGTGCCTTCTTTAGGATGAATCAAATATTTTAATGACTTTCTCTCCTTTATTAGCTCATTATCTATAGTTCTTTATTTTATATGTGACTGCTTTAAGGTTTATTGTTTACATAATTGTAAACTATATGTATCTACTTTCAGCTGGTATTATGACACTTTACATGTAGTCATAGAACCTGGGAATAGTAAACTTCCATTTCTCTCCTCCCCATCTTTGTGCTAGTGTTGATTTTACTTTTATATAGGTTAAAAATGTCATATTACATTGTTATTGTTTTTTGTTTTTGTTTAAAACAGTCAGTTATATTTTAAGTAGATTTTAAAAGTGAGAAGCTTTTTATATATTTATACATGTAGTTGCCCTTTCTGATTCTCTTCATTTCTTTGTATAGATGTATATTTACATCAATAGTCACTTTCCTCCTACTATGAAATTTTTCTTTTAATATTTCTCTTATAAGAGTCTGTTGCTGATGAATTCTTTCAGCTTTTGTATTTATGAAAAAGTATTTCACCTTTGTTTTTTTGACAGATATTTTTGCTTATTATAGAATTCTAGGTTATCAATTCTTGTTTTCCTTTCAGAACATTTAAATTCATTTGAGAGATACCCAAGGCCAGGAAAGAACCATTCCACAGGATTAGAGGAAACAATTTCTGGTACTCACACAGCACCAGGAGTTGTGTCTGTTCCCATCAGTCAGTCTTGAAAAACTTATATTCACAGGGCATTCGATAAAGGACACTAAAGGATCTGTGTCATCAATGGGAAATAATTAGCTCTAGTCTGAGCACTGCTCTGGTCCCATCTAACAAATTTTAAAAGCAAGACCCCAAAGAATCAAACTTTCTCCAAGTTACTTAACCACATTTCAGAATAAAGCTCAAGAGTATTTATGGCAATGAAAAAAATATATAGCACCCAACAAAGTAAAATTCACTAAATCAGGCATCCAATCCAAAATTACCTGACATACAAATAAGGAAGGAAATATAACTCATATGATAATAAAAAAAAATCAATCAACTGAAACTTACCCAGAACTGACATAGATGTTGGAATTAATAGACAAAGACACAAAATAGTTATTACAACACTTTCATATGTTCAGAATTTAAGGAGAGGTATAGGAGATTTATAAAAGGCTTAAGTGGAACATCTAGAAATGAAAAATACAATGTATGATAAGAAAAATTCACAAGATGGGATTAATGGCAGATTAGACATTGAAAAAGAAAAAAAAAAAAAGAACTTAAACACGTAGCAGTAGAAACAATCTAAAATGAAACTCAGAAAAAGAAAGAACCACCCCCCCCAAAAAAAAACCCCACAAAGAAACAGCATCAGTGAGCTGTGGAACAACATCAAGCAGTCAAAAATACAAGTAACAGGAGCCCCAAAAGGTGGAGAGATCAGGAGATAAAACAAATATTTGGAGAATTGTGGTCAAAATTTTCTCAAAATTTGATGAAAACTGTACACCCACAGAACCAAGAAAATCAATGAAACTCAAGCATAAGAAACATTAAAAACAAACAAACAAACACTACACCATATTAAATCAAAATTGAATTGTTTAAAACCAGTGATAAAGAGAAAACAAAAAACTCAGAAACAGCCAGAGAAAAGTGATATCTTACTTACACAGGAATGAAGATATTTTAAAGCACTTGTGAGGAAACTACCAGAGGGAGATCTCTCATTGTGCAGCTCCCTCCTCTCTGATGCTCTATCCTGAACATTCTAGCCACCTGGGTCTCTGAGTCTCTCTAATTCCTTATTTCATCCTCTATTCAGGCTGTCGGCTGGGTTCCAGCCTGGTTTCTCCTCCCAGCACAGCAGCTTGGGAGCTCTCCAGAAGCAGTAAGGTGGGACTACTAAAAGGTACACCTTGTTTGCTGCCCATTTATCACGGATCACCGTCCTTTGTTGTGTGATGTCGAGTCTTGAAAATTGTGTCAAACTGTATTTTGTCCATTTTTGGTTGTTTCAGGGGGAGGGTAAATCTGCTTCTAGTTACTGTATCCTGGTTGAAAATGAAAGTCCTCACTGTAGTTTTAACCTGCAAATGCCTACCATGGATGAGGTTAGGCCCCTTACGTGAACTTGAAGACATAGCCATAGAAACTATTTAGAATGAAACATGGAGAAAAAAGATAATTGAAAAATGTTTAAGAATTGCTTACAATCTTTTGTATGAGAATTTTCATGTTTTATGACTTGTTTCTAAAGAGTTTTTCATGTTTTTCTTCTTGATTTGCAACATTCTTTACATATCAGGGAATTTGAACCGTTATTGTTGATGTGAGTTCCAATGCCCTGTGCTTTTCAAATCACAGATATTTAGATTCACTTAGAGAACAGCTCTGTGTACAGGCAGAGTTTTCAAGTGTGACTAAGTTTACATTTATCCTTGACACCTGACTCTTTCTACCTTCATGGAGGTTATATCCTGGAGCCCTCCTTGTCCCTACTGTAGCCCATCTTTGGTCATTCAGGTTCATCTTGATTCATTCTAATAAGTTTTATTACCTCTAGGTAGAATAGATGATATTTATTAGGAGAAGAAGTTGAGGCTCCAATAAAAAAAAAGACTCTGGAAAACATATAAAATCTGTATGTTTCCTCTCAGTAGACTTTAGGTCTTCCATTCCAATTATTTCCCTAAAGGACAAAGAAATGTTACCAGAAATCCTACTGTATGAAATAAATGGATAATGCTGTTACTCTGAAACTTGTTAATTTCATCTTATTGTATATCTTGGGCATTTATATTTTAAACATTGATTCTCTTGCTTTTTAAAAATATTGCTTAGAATACGTGTTAAAAAGAATCCTAATTTAAGATAATTATTTGATGAACATTTGTTTAGTTTCCAGATGTTTTTCTCATATAGGTCTATGGTACCTTATCTGCAATTCTGAAACCCAAAAAGCACTTAAAATTGGAAGTATCTTCCCATTAATTTGGAAGTCAAACCTAACCTTCACTGAATTCATTTGATGTCAAAACATGATCAGAACTTACTTTAAATTATTTATGGTCTGTGTTTGTTCTACTTAGTGTGAATATTCATAGATTCTGCTATAAAAATATTAATGTTATTGGTCATAAAATGCTTCCTCAAATGCCTGTGATGGTACTGCATAATAAATGTACCATATAAACTTTCTAAAATCAGGAAGTAATTTTAAATTATGAATAGTAAGTTGTCCCTAGAAGCAGACTTATAGAAATCCTGCAGTAAATATCTTTAAACATATATCTGCAATCATAAGCATATTGTTTTTAGAATTCCTAGAATTGAAATTGATGGTTGAGAGACAAGCAAAAATTTTTGCAGCTATTTAAATATTGCTCTCCAAAAAATTAACAATTTACACTCCCTCTGATACTGATTTTTATTATTCTCTTAAGCCTTCGCCAGACTTAAAAGTTGAAAAAAATAGCTACTTTATTCTTTAATGATTAAGAAGGTTGAGATATTTATAGTCTTATTAAGCATTTATATTCATTCTCATATGAGTTAACTTCATACTTTTATCCAATTTTCTACTAGGTTGAAAGTTTTGTTGAATGTATGTGCCTGCAATTAATTACAGATGATCTTCTGACATTGTTAATGGTAGAATTTTTGTTTATATATTTGCTTTGTGGTCGAAATGCTTCATCAAATTTTAAAATTTATCTTACACGGTCAAATTTATAAAATCCCTTATGGTTCCTACATAGTTAGTTCTGTTACTGAAACATTTTCCCATTACAGGATTTGCCCATTCAAGCAGTAAGGTATTCTCTTATATTTCAGTGCTTTAAAGAATGCCCGAGAATGAGTTAAGATTGGTACAAAAATGTGTGTGTGTGTGGGAAGGATAATTATACATAAATAAAAGTAATAATTTATTTAAGTAAAATCAGGTACATGACCAGAAATTAGATAAGCTGTTGATTTACACAAAAGTATCTCATTTAGGTCACTATCCTTAATGAGCATTTGACAAGTATAACACTTACAGAAATAACTTACCCAATTTGTAGGTGAGTCATATTATGAAAGTAATTTGCTGAAGATCTCACAGCTAACAATTCTGATATCTTCCTTGTTCCTTATATGGATCCTATTAGAGCTAATAAAATTATTAGTGAATTTAAGACAATTAATAATTTATTATGAAATTTTAATTACTAATGAAATTTCCTGAATGCTCAGGAAAACTAACTTCCAAGCAAGTTTTCTAATCAGGCTTATCTATTTCACTTTTACTTAAATTTGGTGCATATTGACCCAAACAGATTTAAACTGAGTTACCCAGTATCACCTTCTTACCATCTTCCAGTCATCAACTACTTCAAAGATCAAAATACTAGAATATTACTCAGCACCACAAAAACCTTTATCTTTTCCTCATCTAGTCAATAATCCCTCAAAGTTATCCCCTGTTTTGACTGTATTCCCCATCGATTTGTTTTGCTTGTTTTAAGATCTTTATATAAATGAAATCATAGTGTATGTACCTTTTTTGTGTACCTACTCAACATTATAGTTTTTGAGATTCACCCATGTTGAACCCTGAGGCCACTTCAGGGCTTGGAACCAAGACTAAGGTCTCTATAGATAGAAGCTCTCTTTTTTTTTTTAAAGAGCAGAATATTCATAAGAAGATGTTATTGATTCCCTTTTGCCAGGAGCAAGGTAAGGGACTCCTTAGAGAAGAGCACATAAAACTTGGGGTGGTTGACACCATTCTCTTAGCATCCTTGGGAAAGCTCTTGCCTGAAAGATTGCCAGGCCCGTGCACTAGAGTCCTTAATCCTCCAGGATCGTGGAGAAAGGAGCAAATGCTGAGCGAGGAGAGATAGAGAGGAGTGGTCTTGATGCAGTCTTTTATTTTATTTTACTTTTTGATATGCAGATTTCCCATGGGCTGAATGGAGGATGTGGAAAATGAAACGTCATGAGTAATTCTGTCAACCCTCCCCCAAGACATCGGTGGGCAAAGGATTTTTGAACAACAGGGAACATCTAATTAGTCCACAGTGAGTGAAGGCCTGGGGGAGATAAGGGACTGTTCCTGAGGATCTGGAGTTCTCATACAGAGGGTGTATGTTTGTTTGCCTGGGCTTCCATAAGAAAAAAACACAGACTGGGTCTCTTCAACAACAGGAATTCATTTTCTCACAATTCCGGAGACTAGAAATTCGAGATCAAGGTGTTGTCAGGCTTGGTTTCTTCTGAGGCCTCTCTCCTTGGCTTGTAGCTGGCTGCCTTCTTGTTGTGTCCTCACATGGTTGCCCTTGGTCATTGTATTGTCTGTTTCCTAATCTCTTCTTATAAGCACATGAGTCATATTGGATTAGGGCCAACTCATATGACTTCATTTTACCTTAATTACCTCTTTAAAGGCACTATCTCTAAATACAGTCATATTCTGAGGTACTGAGGGTTATGACTTCAATATATGAATTTTAGGGGCACAATTCAGCCCCTAGCAGACGACAACCTCATAAGGCTTTTTGAAGAGCCCACCAATGCACCCACATGAGAGGCACATTTAAAGTCATGCCACATAGAAGTGAGTGATGGCCACAGAAGTGGAAAGGAAAAAAAAAACATGGAAAGGTGCAAGTACAAACAGATTCTCCTCTCCCCACCCCATCTCTCTCCTCTCTAAGCTGCTGCTACCTCTGTCCTAGCCTATGCTGGGGAGGAGAAGAGGGTAAGTGCTTCAAGATATTGACTCTTTAAAATGATTAGTATTGAGATTTTAGGAACCAGGATGAACATTTTAATGACTAAAAGCATCTGGACATTTATGAAAAGCAGCTGACTTTTTTTAAAGGTATGACAAGATATATTGGGCACCCTTAACCCAGATCAATTGAATTAGAATTTCTAGGAGTGTCCCAGACAAAGTAATTTTTAAAGCTCCCTGTAGGATTCTAGTGAGCACCTGGTATTGAGACACAGTGCTTTGGGCATTAATCTCCTACCCACTGGGGTCATCATCATCAATGAGTACATTGCTACTCCTACATGAGGTCTCTGGTGGCTCCATGCTAATGCCACTCTGGCTCCCACCTCCTTTACCAGCTATAATTTGTAAACCAGAGTAAGGTTATTCATACAGAAGAAGTCTGTAACAAAATGCTCATTCACATTGCAACTTTTACACCTGATAGAAAATGTTTGGCTCTTTGGGTTTTTCAGGACCCATTCAATTTGTCCTGGAGACCTGTAGGAGATGAATATATTGGCATTCACATGTGTTGTATTTGTGAGTAAATCTTGTATCCCATCAATACCTTAACATGTTGGTGGGCCAATTAGCCGTGAATAGTGTCACAAGCTTGCACTGGAAATTCTGATTTGGTTCCCATTTGATCTCAAGGTTCCCAGGTCAAACTTTCAGTTTCATTCTTGATTCATACTCTTTGCTTTATAATTCTTCTCCACGAATCTACCTTCAGATCCTTGTACATGTAAGGTTGAGGCGCCTTCCTGCCTCAGAGCCTCACATCTTTCACACAGACTTTATTATCTAATTCCACTCCTAGTATTTTATTCAGGATATTTAGATCAATGTGTTCTGTAGACCAGCAGCATCAACAAAAACTGGGAGTGTTTTAGAAATACAAAATGAGTTTTCCCACCTTTCAGACCTATCAAATCAGAATCTCTCTGGAGGTCACTCAGAAACCCGTGTTTTAACAAGATCTTCAGAGAATTTTTGTGTCTTCCAAAATTTCAGAAGCACTATTTATTCTAGGTTATCCTATGTTTCAAATAAACCTTGAAATCTCAGTGCCTTAACAGAATAATATTGTATGTAATAATGTAATAATATGTAATAATAATACATCTCATCAGTGTAGATCAGGGGGCTCCCCTTGGGGCCTGTCCCCCAAGTTCAGGGATCCAAGCTTTTTTCATCTCATGATGCCATCAACATGTTATCTCAATGGTCACTGTAGATAGAAAATGAATGATTGAGTGGGTGTTTCGAGATAAAGCTTAAAGATAGCATACGCCGTTTATGCCCACATGTCATAGGCTAGAACTCAGTCACATGGCACTAATCGGACTGCAAGGGAGATTGGAAAATGTAGAGAAACATGTGGGATTTATGAGCACTGCCAGTTTTTGCACCAACTAATTGGCCTTTGCTTGTTTCAGTCTGCTCCTCCTTCAGTTTCCAGTAAATGTGTTACCTCCTCATGCAAATCTGATGCTGACACCCATGTGTGCTCCTTGCTAGACCTGAGGGTGCTTAAGGTTTAATTCTGATTAAAATGATTTACGTTTTACTTTTTGATTTATAGGGTTAACCAATTGCCCTTTAACTGTGCTTAAAAACATATACTCTTAGAATTTTCATTCTCACATTATGAAAAATTGTTCACCACCCTAATTTTAATTTCAGTTCAGTTATTAGAGAATTTGTACATATTCTGATGACTTTATTTCTCAGATTTTCAGCCATGTTCTTATTCTAACTTGCTTAGGCATTTCTTTGTCTTTTTTGGTAAGGGTTTTTGCCATTTCTGAAGATATTTATTTTTCCCTAAGATTACAATTTTTTTTTGACTGATAAAGTGTTTTGGAGTTAGTTGTGGCTAGGAATAATCACCATTTATATTTGCTGTATTTCATCTTTTTGAGGTTATTTAATTTCCTGCCTTCCTTACTTGAACATCATGAAGAGATTCTCTGTATTTCTCTACAAAAACCAGGGTTGAAGAAAAAGAAAAAAAATATATGATAGGAATTCAAGAATATCTGATGAATATTAGAGATCTAATAAATCTGAGAAAAGAAGAACATTCTTTAAAAAGAGCTAAAATGGGGCTTCCTTGGTGGTGCAGTGGTTAAGAATCCGCCTGCCAATGCAGGGGACACAGGTTCGAGTCCTGGTCTGGGAAGATCCCACATGCTGCAGAACAACTAGCCCGTGTGCCACAACTACTGAGCCTGCGCTCTAGAGCCCGCGAGCCACAACTACTGAAGCCCATGTGCCTAGAGCCCATGCTCCACAACAAGAGAAGCCACTGCAATGAGAAGCCCATGCACGGCAACGAAGAGTAGCCCCTGCTTGCTGCAGCTAGAGAAAGCCCACGCGCAGCAACCAAGACTCAACGCAGCCAAAAATAAAATAGCTTAAATGGCTGGTTTTACGAAAGGCCAAAAGACAAAGAGACAGCACCATTGACACAGGAGTCCTTCAATAAGCCAACCTACAATTTGTGAGCAGTCGGCAAAAGAGACACTTAAGGCTCATTTTACAGTTTTGTCCCTCAGGGCACAGGGTGTTTATCTGATTCAGTCTCACAGCCAGAAAAACTGACTGCTCTTTTTTCTGGACTATGTACCTCTAAAAATGGGATTCTATTAAGTAGCTCCTCAGCGGTCAGAAGAACTCATACCTGAGGATTTTCTCTCTTTGGTACACCTTATGTTTTATACCCTAAATTGAATTCAAAAATTAGACTAAAAACCTTAAATTAGGTTACATAATGCCACTTCCCTATCATCGCTGTAGTCCTTTAGAGAGCCTATATTAGGAATTCACAATCCCTTTTAGCAACTTCTATAGGATGCTTGCTTGGCTGCCTCTGTAATCTCTAGAAGATGCCATAAAAACATCCTGCTTTGTCCTGCTCTGTCTCTATCCTGTTCATCGCCTGTTCTGTCTCAGCTTTCTTTCCCAAAGAAAAGGACTTGGCTAAATCTTTTACCCTTTTCCTCTGTCTATTCCCAAACTCTTCTTGATCAAGCTTGATTGCATACCAAATCTCCATCCAACCCCGAATAAAAAAGTCTCACTGTAAAATTTATTTGACTTTTTGAAAAGTTACTATGGTATTGTTAGATAATCTACTAATTTCAAATATTTTCTTTCTTAGGTTTTTTTTTTTTTAACTCCCCAAATCAGTAGCTTCACAGACTGTTTGACATGGAAAAGGAAACTGAATTTTATTTAATTACAATTTTGTGCCAGTTCACTGAAAAAAAATTTAACTACATTTGTAATTTATAACATGTATAACATGATATAATCCACATGTGAATTATTCAAAACTCCTTCTTTTAAATCCACAGAGGAGACTTGATTTATGTAGCTCCTTGCAGAAATTTTTTATTGATGATATATTTTTTATTCATAATATGTATTTAACAAGTAGAATGCCATTCATATTGCTCTGCTCTTTATTGTTTAACAATACATCTCAGAGTTTTTTCCATTTGAGGCACACAGATCTACCTCATCTGTTTAAGTGCTGCCTGGGGTTTCAGTATATGCTTACCTGGTCCAGAGCAGAGACAGTCTTCCTGACCCCAAAGCTGATATTTTTTTCTCCTACAGCATAATTCCTAAAAAATCAGAGTCCTCTCACTAAATTTGACAAATGAAGTTACTGAGGCCCAAATAGGTCAGGTAACTAGCCTGAGGTCATGACAGAATTAGTGGGAATGTTGGGACCCATGCCAGGTGCTTCTTTCCCCCCTGAGTTACAGTGTAGAACTCTTTTATAATGTTATTATCTTTCAGAATAAGAGGTACATGAAGTGTCTCTTAAACAGAAAGTCACCTGGTACCTTAAATGGGGTTAGAGAAAAAGTCTGCAAGTGATGGGTTAAATGTAAATCAGAAGATTGCTGAGGGCAACCATTCACTGTCAGAAAATGAGACGAGCAAGGGAATTGCTGATATATTTGGAGGAAACTTGAGTGAGGAAAGCACCCAACTGAAGTTTACACATACGTTTCCTACAGAGAATTCTTTACATTTGTCAGTTTGGTTTTAACTACTTTGCAGTACCAAAGTGCTATCAATGAGAGACAGAAGAAAAGGGAGAGGTAGGGAAGAGGGGGAGAGGAGAGTCAAGTCCCACACAGTGGTAACCCAGGGAGACAATTTAATCCCCGAACTCTGGATTCCTAGGAAATGTGTGCCCTCAGGTCAGCACAGACGGCAGAGTTCAAGTAGCACGTCTCTAGTTTCAGCTCCCTCCTTGTTTTTATTTCTTCCATGCATATTTCCAATTCTTTCTCGTGAGCTCAGCTATGCTTTTAAAAATGGTCATTGTAATTTGTCCAGTATCTTGGCATTTGCATTGGAGGCCTTTTCAGAATGTTTAGTTAGCCATAATGCTGAAAGTAGATGTCCCTCTGATTTTGTTTTTGTAATTTTTATTCAAGTATACATATGGAAAAGTACACAAATCCTAAGTGCAACTTTATGAATTTCAAAGTGAGCACAAAATATTACTAACAGCAGATCAAGAGACAACACTACCAACATCGTAGAAGCCTCAGCCTACACCCTCTCTATCCCCATGCCCATCCCCTTGAGGGTAACCACCATGCTGACTTCTAATACCATATGGTAGTTTTCTCTGTGTTTTGTAGAAATGGAATCAAGTAGAATGTGCTCTATGTGTCACACTTCTCACATTCTGTGTTATGTTTGTGAGATATACTCATATTGTATATATGTGTAGCTGTTCTTTTTTATGGCTGTGTAGCATTCTATTGTATGTATGTATGAGAATTTACCCTTTTTGATGAACATTTGGTTAATACTCATATTCTCAACATTTTGCGACATGTCTTCTGATGAACATATGTACACATTTTTTATTGTATGTATCTCTCAGTATAATTTCTACATCATTTATTGATGTGTATAATTTTACCCTACTTTCTATTGAGTTGTCTGCATTTTATTGATTTGTAGAGTTCTTTATATTTTCTGGATATATGTTCTTTGTCAGACATAAATATTGAAGATTTCTTTTTTCTCTATGGCTTTCCTTTTTACTCTCAATGTTGTCTTTTGATGAATAAGAATTTTTAATTTTAATAGCCTGATTTTTCAAAATTTCTTCTTATAATAAGTGCTCTTTTGTGCCTTTGTAAGAAATATTGCCTACCCCAAGGTCACGAAGACATCCCATGTTTTCCTCTAAAAATTTTATTTACTCTTTACATTTAGATCTACAGTCTATCTGGAATTGATTTTTGTATGGTCTGATTTACTTCAACAGAGCCAAATGACTTATTTCCATCATTATTCTGCTAAAACTGCTGTGCTTTTGGGAAGGTCATTACAAAACACTAGGTCTGTTCATATCACTCTGCTTATGGAAAATATTTTATGGGTTCCATGGAAACCACAAATTTCAAACTCCTTAGCAAGGCTATAAAACACTTCACAATTGTACCCCACATTAATTTTCAAGCATCACAACCTGTAACCCCATGTTCTTCCACAATGAATTAGCCATGTCTTTCTATCTCTGTATTAGTGTATTAGTCATGTGTTTCCCTCTGCATTGCTTTTACTCTTCTCTGTTATGTAAAACCCTATTCTTGTTTCCTGGCCCAGAAATAAACAAAGAAACAAACATTCCCATATCCAACCCCTACTCCCCGAGGCAAATTTATCACTCCCTCAGCTGTTCTTGTACTTATTCTAATAGTTTCTAGACTGTATCCTTATATCTTCTCAATGAAATAGATATTATTAGTATGCTCATTTTATAGATGAGAAAACTTAAGACCAGAGTTAAATTGTCCAATAATTAATACACCAACATTTAAATGGATGTGGAAATTGAATGGACATATTCTCATCCTTCTCTAATAGTTTATGATAACAGGTTTCCCAGCATTCAACATCATTTCAAGGGCATTGGTGTTTTCCTAAAATGTTGTGAGAAAAAAACCAAAGGACGCTGCTGAAGTTGTAAAGAAAGCTCTCTTCTACGCTTGCTCCACCCAAAGTGAAAATCTGTCCAGATACTCAAATCATACTAAACGAAGTTAGAAAGTAGGAGATAATGCAGGGATTGGGCATGATCTTCATTTCGGAAGCCCAGGGCTTTTGTTTGGTTCCCTCTCAGTGGGTCCTGATAAGCCAATTGTGAGGGATGCCTTGACATTTGGGAGACACTAGTATGTATAGTGATTGAGTCTTCTCCATTTCATCTTTATAATAAGGATGAGTTATAAGTTATAACAAGGTGGATGAGCCTAAGAAATATGATTCATATTGTGACACCTAGAATTTTATGAAAGAATAAATGATACAAATGAACTTATTTACAAAATAGTCACAGGCATAGAAAACAAATTTATGATTACCAAAGGGGAAAGGGAGGGAGGGATAAATTAGGAGTTTGGGATTAACATATACACACTACTATATATAAGATAGATAAACAACAAGGACCTACTGTATAGCACAGGGAACTATACATTTTGTAATAACCTATATGGGAAAAGAATCTGAAAAAGATATATATATATATGTATATAGATATATATTCTTATATATATCTTATATATGTAGATACATATTATATATATACATATATATATCTATAGATATATATAAAACTGAATCACTTTGCTGTACACCTGTAACTAACACAACACTGTAAATCAGCTATAATTCAACAAAAAATAAATTAATTAAAATGAAGAATAAGTTCTCAGAACAAGTCAATCTGTAAACCTCTCTCCACATTCCTTGCAATTTAGCCCCTCAGAGTCCTAAAATGCTGTATTATGCATATATCATGCATGGAAGAGCAACACTTCATCTGGCAATGGAATTTTTCTTAATATTAATTGGCATTACTGGCAGAATCTTACGATTTCTCACCCATGGTAATTAAAGTTGCTTTTGTAGTATCATTTAAAAATCAGTTTAATACTGAATTGCCATCTCTTACAGTGTTCTATTATTTTACATAGCCAGTAAACTGCTTCTCAGTGTGGCTTATATTTATATTCTTAGATCTTTTTAAGAAAGTGAGGCTTAATGAGTATGTGATTTTGCTACTCTGAGGAGTGGCAAAAATGATTTCAAATAAAATTGGGGGCAAGAAAATAGATGACTATAACCTGGGAAAAAAAAAATGGGCCCATCTCCTTCATAACTTCAGGAGGTATTCTAATCCTTATGTTTTCTTTCAGGTACCCTCCTCCTACATACTTTTAAGTCTACTTTCGCCTTTCACATAGCCCTCTCCTCTGTGTTTGAACATCTTTACATTCATATTTTATGCAGTTAGGTTTCTTATTAATCCCCTATTAAGTACTTGGCACAGTTTTATAATGGATTCTTTTCTTTCTTGAATTGTAATTATTCAAAGGGAACTGTCTACTGAGTGTTTGCAGGGTGACTTAGTTTAGGGCGTGAATTGCCACACAGATATTGCTTATATTTTTATAGTAAAAAATATATTGTTTTATGGCATTGGTTATTGCATCTTCTCGAGATCTATCTTACTCCAAAATTTATGTTTTGTCTTATAATTTCTTCTAGTCCTGTCATGTCTATTTTCTGAAGTATGGGTGATAGAACCAGGGTAAATAACATGATGTTATTAGAACTAGATAATTTTGAATTGTGAATTTGGAAAATTGAGAGTGCTCTTTTTTTTTTAATAAAGAAGCCCCTCAACTTAGGCCAACTGTAATTGTGAGTTATCTGTGAGGATATTTTACAAAAGTAAAACTCCTGTTTTAGAGTTGGGTTCCATGTGGAAAGACGAAAGCCTTATTTTTATGTGGTCCCATGGTCAAAAGGCCAAATATAGTTTGTTTCGTGTTTGGAGTGCTATATTAAAAATGGGGCTTAAATAATGTTTTACTGAATGCTCGTAAGTACTTTAACCTCTGAAAATTCTGTCTTTAGTAAGGTGATGTTTCAACTTGAAATCCGGGAACTCTCTATTCAAGCCAACTTAAATGTTATTTTCCTATATCTTTCTTTTATAGTTATAATCATCATACAGTGTTATATTAGTTTCTGAAACCATAAGACTCGTAGAAGAAAACATAGGCAGTAACCTCTTTGGCATGGATCTTAGCAATATTTTTTTGGATACATCGCCTCAGGCAAAAATAAACAAATGGGATTACATAAAACTAAAAAGCTTGTGCAGGGCAAAGGAAACCACCAATAACATGAGGCAACCTACTGAATGGGAGATGTTTGCAAATGATGTAATCATCAGGGGCTGATATTGAAAACATATAAATAACTCATACAACTCAACCTAAAAAAAAAAAGAAACAACCCTAATAAAAAATGGGCAGATGATCTGAATAGAAATTTTTCCAGAGAAGACATACAGGTGGCCAACAGACACATGAAAAGGTACTCAACATAACTAATCATTAAGGAAATGTAAATCAAAACTGCAATGAGGTACCACCTCACACCTATCAGAATGGCTGTTATCAAAAAGGCAAGAGACAACAAGTGTTGGGGAGGATGTGAAAAGGGGACACTTGTGCACTACTGGTGGGAATGTAAGTTGGTGCAGGTGCTATGGAAAACAGTATAGAGGTTGCTCAAAAACCTAAAAATAGAACTACCATATGATCAAGCAATCCCACTTCTGGTATTTATCTGAAGAACACAAAAACACTAATTCAGAAAGAAACATGTACCCCTGTGTTCGCTGCAGCACTATTTATAATAGCCAAGATATGGAAGAAACCTAAGTGCCCATCAATAGATGAATGGATAAAGAAGATGTGATATATATACAATGGAATATTGCTTAGCCATAAAAAATGAAATCTTGCCATTTGTGATAGCATGGATGGACCCAGAGTTTATTATACTAAGTGAATAAGTCAGACATAGAAAAACAGTTACCGTATGATCTCACGCAAATGTGGAATCTAAAAAACAAAACAAACAAGCAAGCAAGCAAACCAGAACAGAAACAGACTCATAGATAGTACAGAGAACAAACTGGTGGTTACCAGAGGGGAGGAAGATGGGGGAATGGATAAAATATTTTTCTGTATCTTTAACCTGTGGAATGAAATTAGGAAGTCTTCTCTTTTCAGATTACATAGGATCATATATAAGAATCTTAATTTAGGCCATCTAATTCATGAGAGATTCACAGGAAGGACACACATACATAATAAAGCAAATGTAAGTTAAAGTAATTTGTGACTGGCTCTTGCAAATCTCAGGACCCATGCCTACTAGTGGTCCAGTCTCATGCCAGCCATCGCTTACCTCAAAATAGCAAAAATGCACATTTTACTCAATAGACAATTTTGAATCCACATGAAGTGTTATGATGGGTTTTTACTGTAGCAACTTTAGTACTGGATCAATACAAAGGCACAGAGATATTAATTCAGTGTTCTAAGCCAGGAGTTGGCAAACTACAGCTTGTTGGCTAAATGTAGCCATGCCCATTCATTTGCATGTTGTCCACGACTGCTTATATACTACAACAGAGCTGAGTAGTTGCAAAAGAGACTAAATGTCCCACAAATCCTAAAGTACTCTCTGACCACTGACAGAAAAAAAATTTACTGACCCCGGATTGGGGCTCCTACATGAAGGGATGGGGGAACTGCTTATATATTTCTTACCTTGTACTATTTAACATAGGGTTAATTGTCCAACTGGTGTAATTCTAGTATAAGGCATATCCAAGAAATGAATCAGTGTTAAATCTTATAGTCACTGGATCAGACGAGCTCAAAACCAAATATATGTTGGTCAGCAGCTCACTAACCTTGAAATCACCTAGTGACACAAAGGATAAATCCATTTTCACATTTTCCCAATTAAAAACTTATTCATAGGTTCAGCTTCTAGTAAAGAAGGAATAAGTACACTCCATTCTCTCTCTCCCATTGACAGCAGCTAAAACCTTAGACAAACTTCATGAAGCAATTGTTGGAGATCTCTAAAAATTAAATAAGAGCAGTTGGACTGGGTAGAGATACCAAAGCTTGAAGAAGGACCACATTTTGAAGACCTATTTTAAATTTTATTTGCTTGTTTTGCCTTCCATTCCTCTTTGCCGAGACATCTGCATCTTCTGGAATTGTGCACAGTCACAGACAGAAAAGGCTCTTCAGTCAGAGGACGCTGCAGGACAGAGCTCTTAAGACTTTCCTTGCCTGCACCCTAGAAGAGTTTCAGTAATGGAACTGCAACACTGTTGCAGCAAGAGTGGTGGTATGAGCAACAAAATTGGGGGAAGTGATGGTGGCAGTGGAGGCCCTCTCAGGATCCTTTCTCCTGTGAATTTACCCCTAGGTAGATGCAGTCCAGGATGTACCAGGAGTCAAAGCCTCTGCTCTTTCGTTGAGCCTTAGGAGAGGGGGCCCAGGGAACATGATCTGCCCAAGTTCTTTAGAGTCAGAGTAAACTGGCACAATTCATTTCAAAAAACTTGGAAAACTGAATTAATTCACTCTGTATGACAGCATCGTATTTTGAAGCATATATGTGGAATCTGAAAAAATTGGTATAGACGATCTTATTTACAAAGCAGAAATAGAGACACAGACATAGAGAGCAAACATATGGATACCAAGGGGGAAAGGGAGGGGGTGGGACGAATTGGGAGATTGGGACTGACATATATACACTACTGATACTATGTATAACATAGATAACTAATGAGAATCTACCGTATAGCACAGGGAACTCTACTTAATGCTCTGTGGTGACCTAAATGAGAAGGAAATCCAAAAAAGAGGGGATATGTGTGTACGTATAGCTGATTCACTTTGCTGTGCAGTATAAACTAACACAATATTGTAAAGCAACTGTACTCCAATAAAAAAAAAAACTTGGAAAACTATGTCAAGAGCCATGCAAATGATCATATCCTTTGATAAAATAATTAATTTGTAAGAATATGTCCTAAGGAAAAAATCCAAATAATTTTAAAAGAAAAAAAGTATTGGAGCTTTATTATATGAATGAAATAGTTTCATTACATAATCAAATAACTTATGTTAACAAAATGTCAACTTGAATTGTGTACAGCCTTTCATGGGATTATTAAGAACACTGGGGAAGAAATTAAAATTCATATGAAATAGTATTATGTGAAAAAAATGCTTCTAAGTTGGATTTGAGATATGAGTAAACTACTTGAACAATGCAAAAGGTAGTTTTTTGTTTTTGTTTTTTTTTTAAACATCTTTATTGAAGTATAATTGCTTTACAATGGTGTGTTAGTTTCTGCTTTATAACAAAGTGAATCAGTTATACATATACATGTGTTCCCATATCTCTTCCCTCTTGCATCTCCCTCCCTCCCACCCTCCCTATCCCACCCCTCTAGGTGGTCACAAAGCACCGAGCTGATCTCCCTGTGCTATGCGGCTGCTTCCCACTAGCTATCTATTTTACATTTGGTAGTGTATATATGTCCATGACACTCTCTCACCTCGTCACATCTCACCCCTCCCCCTCCCCATATCCTCAAGTCCATTCTCTAGTAGGTCTGTGTCTTTATTCCCGTCTTGCCACTAGGTTCTTCATGACCTTTTTTTTTTTCCCCTTAGATTCCATATATATGTGTTAGCATACTGTATTTGTTTTTCTCTTTCTGACTTACTTCACTCTGTATGACAGACTCTAACTCCATCCACCTCATTACAAATACCACCATTTCATTTTATGGCTCAGTAATATTCCATTGTATATATGTGCCACATCTTCTTTATCCATTCATCTGTTGATGGACACTTAGGTTGCTTCCATGTCCTGGCTATTGTAAATAGAGCTGCAATGAACATTTTGGTACATGACTCTTATTGAATTATGGTTTTCTCAGGGTATATGCCCAGTAGTGGGATTGCTGGGTCGTATGGTAGTTCTATTTTTAGTTTTTTAAGGAACCTCCATACTGTTCTCCATAGTGGCTGTATCAATTTACATTCCCACCAACAGTGCAAGAGTTGTTCCCTTTTCTCCACACCCTCTCCAGCATTTATTGTTTCTAGATTTTTTGATGATGGCCATTCTGACTGGTGTGAGATGATACCTCATTGTAGTTTTGATTTGCATTTCTCTAATGATTAATGATGTTGAGCATTCTTTCATGTGTCTGTTGGCAATCTGTATATCTTCTTTGGAGAAATGTCTATTTAGGTCTTCTGCCCATTTTTGGATTGGGTTGTTTGTTTTTTTGTTATTGAGCTGCATGAGCTGCTTGTAAATCTTGGAGATTAATCCTTTGTCAGTTGCTTCATTTGCAAATATTTTCTCCCATTCTGAGGGTTGTCTTTTGGTCTTGTTTATGGTTTCCTTTGCTGTGCAAAAGCTTTTAAGTTTCATTAGGTCCCATTTGTTTATTTGTGTTTTTATTTCCATTTCTCTAGGAGGTGGGTCAAAAAGGATCTTGCTGTGATTTATGTCATAGAGTGTTCTGCCTATGTTTTCCTCTAAGAGTTTGATAGTGTCTGCCTTACACTTAGGTCTTTAATCCATTTTGAGTTTATTTTTGTGTATGGTGTCAGGGAGTGTTCTAATTTCATACTTTTACATGTACCTGTCCAGTTTTCCCAGCACCACTTATTGAAGAGGCTGTCTTTTCTCCACTGTATATGCTTGCCTCCTTTATCAAAGATAAGGTGACCATATGTGCGTGGGTTTATCTCTGGGCTTTCTATCCTGTTCCATTGATCTATATTTCTGTTTTGGTGCCAGTACCAAACTGTCTTGATTACTGTAGCTTTGTAATATAGTCTGAAGTCAGGGAGCCTGATTCCTCCAGCTCCATTTTTCGTTCTCAAGATTGCTTTGGCTATTCAGGGTCTTTTGTGTTTCCATACAAATTGTGAAATTTTTTGTTCTAGTTCTGTGAAAAATGCCAGTGGTAGTTTGATAGGGATTGCATTGAATCTGTAGATTGCTTTGGGTAGTAGAGTCATTTTCACAATGTTGATTCTTCCAATCCAAGAACATGGTATATCTCTCCATCTATTTGTATCATCTTTAATTTCTTTCATCAGTGTCCTATAATTTTCTGCATACAGGTCTTTTGTCTCCTTAGGTAGGTTTATTCCTAGATATTTTATTCTTTTTGTTGCAATGGTAAACGGGAGTGTTTTCTTAATTTCACTTTCAGATTTTTCATCATTAGTATATAGGAATGCAAGAGATTTCTGTGCATTAATTTTGTATCCTGCTATTTTACCAAATTCTTTGATTAGCTCTAGTAGTTTTCTGGTAGCATCTTTAGGATTCTCTATGTATAGTATCATGTCATCTGCAAACAGTGACAGCTTTACTTCTTCTTTTCCAATTTGGATTCCTTTTATTTCTTTTTCGTCTCTGATTGCTGTGGCTAACACTTCCAAAACTATGTTGAATAATAGTGGTGAGAGTGGGCAACCTTGTCTTGTTCCTGATCTTAGTGGAAACGGTTTCAGCTTTTCACCATTGAGAACGATGTTGGCTGTGGGTTTGTCATATATGGCCTTTATTATGTTGAGGAAAGTTCCCTCTATGCCTACTTTCTGCAGGATTTTTATCATAAATGGGTGTTGAATTTTGTCGAAAGCTTTCTCTGCATCTATTGAGATGATCATATGGTTTTTCTCCTTCAATTTGTTAATATGGTGTATCACGCTGATTGATTTGCGTATACTGAAGAATCCTTGCATTCCTGGAATAAACCCCACTTGATCATGGTGTATAATCCTTTTAATGTGCTGTTGGATTCTGTTTGCTAGTATTTTGTTGAGGATTTTTGCATCTATGTTCATCAGTGATATTGGCCTGTAGTTTTCTTTCTTTGTGACATCTTTGTCTGGTTTTGGTATCAGGGTGATGGTGGCCTCGTAGAATGAGTTGGGGAGTGTTCCTCCCTCTGCAGTATTTTGGAAGAGTTTGAGAAGGATAGGTGTTAGCTCTTCTCTAAATGTTTGATAGAATTCGCCTGTGAAGCCATCTGGTCCTGGGCTTTTGTTTGTTGGAAGATTTTTAATCACAGTTTCAATTTCAGTGCTTGTGATTGGTCTGTTCATATTTTCTATTTCTTCCTGGTTCAGTCTCGGCAGGTTGTGCATTTCTAAGAATCTGTCCATTTCTTCCAGGTTGTCCATTTTATTGGCATAGAGTTGCTTGTAGTAATCTCTCATGATCGTTTGTATTTCTGCAGTGTCAGTGGTTACTTCTCCTTTTTCATTTCTAATTCTATTGATTTGAGTCTTCTCCCTTTTTCTCTTGATGAGTCTGGCTAATGGTTTATCAATTTTCTTTATCTTCTCAAAGAACCAGCTTTTAGTTTCATTGATTTTTGCTATTGTTTCCTTCATTTCTTTTTCATTTATTTCTGACCTGATCTTTATGATTTCTTTCCTTCTGCTAGCTTTGGGGTTTCTTTGTTCTTCTTTCTCTAATAGCTTTAGGTGCAAGGTTAGGTTGTTTATTCGAGATGTTTCCTGTTTCTTGATGTAGGCTTGTATTGCTATAAACTTCCCTCTTAGAACTGCTGTTGCTGCATCCCATAGGTTTTGGGTCGTCGTGTCTCCATTGTCATTTGTTTCTAGGTATTTTTTGATTTCCCCTTTGATTTCTTCAGTGATCACTTCGTTATTAAGTAGTGTATTGTGTAGCCTCCATGTGTTTGTATTTTTTACAGATCTTTTCCTGTAATTGATATCTAGTCTCATAGCGTTGTGGTCAGAAAAGATACTTGATATGATTTCAATTTTCTTAAATTTACCAAGGCTTGATTTGTGACCCAAAATATGATCTATCCTGGAGAATGTTCCATGAGCACTTGAGAAAAATGTGTATTCTGTTGTTTTTGCGTGGAATGTCCTATAAATATCAATTAAGTCCATCTTGTTTAATGTATCATTTAAAGCTTGTGTTTCCTTATTTATTTTCATTTTGGATGATCTGTGCATTGGTGAAAGTGGGGTGTTAAAGTCCCCTACTATGATTGTGTTACTGTCGATTTCCCCTTTTATGGCTGTTAGTATTTGCCTTATGTATTGAGGTGCTCCTATGTTGGGTGCATAAATATTTACAATTGTTATACCTTCCTCTTGGATCGATCCCTTGATCATTATATAGTGTCCTTCTTTGTCTCTTGTAATAGTCTTTATTTTAAAGTCTATTTTGTCTGATATGAGAATTGCTACTCCAGCTTTCTTTTGATTTCCATTTGCATGGAATATCTTTTTCCATCCCCTCACTTTCAGTCTGTATGTGTCTCTAGGTCTGAAGTGGGTCTCTTGTAGACAGCATATATATGGGTCTTGTTTTTGTATCCATTCAGCCAGTCTGTGTCTTTTGGTGGGAGCATTTAATCCATTTACATTTAAGGTAATTATCGATGTGTATGTTCCTGTTCCCATTTTCTTAAATGTTTTGGGTTTGTTATTGTAGGTGTTTTCCTTCTCTTGTGTTTCTTGCCTAGAGAAGTTCCTTTAGCATTTGTTGTAAAGCTGGTTTGGTGATGCTGAACTCTCTCAGCTTTTGCTTGTCTGTAAAGGTTTTAATTTCTCCATCAAATCTGAATGAGATCCTTGCTGGGTAGAGTAACCTTGGTTGTATGTTTTTCTCCTTCATCACTTTAAGTATATCCTACCACTCCCTTCTGGCTTGCAGAGTTTCTGCTGAAAGATCAGCTGTTAACCTTATGGGGAGTCCCTTGTGTGTTATTTGTTGTTTTTCCCTTGCTGCTTTTAATATGTTTTCTTTATATTTAATTTTGGATAGTTTGATTAATATGTGTCTTGGCGTGTTTCTCCTTGGATTTATCCTGTATGGGACTCTCTGTGCTTCCAGGACTTGATTAACTATTTCCTTTCCCATATTAGGGAAGTTTTCAACTATAATCTCTTCAAATATTTTCTCAGTCCCTTTCTTTTTCTCTTCTTCTTCTGGGACCCCTATAATTCGAATGTTGGTGCGTTTAATGTTGTCCCAGAGGTCTCTGAGACTGTCCTCAGTTCTTTTCATTCTTTTTTCTTTATTCTGCTCTGCAGTAGTTATTTCCACCATTTTATCTTCCAGGTCACTTATCCATTCTTCTGTCTCAGTTATTCTGCTATTGATCCCATCTAGAGTATTTTTAATTTCATTTATTGTGTTTTTCATTGTTGCTTGTTTCCTCTTTAGTTCTTCTACGTCCTTGTTAAATGTTTCTTGCATTTTGTCTCTTCTATTTCCAAGATTTTGGATCATCTTTACTATCATTATTCTGAATTCTTTTTCAGGTAGACTGCCTATTTCCTCTTCATTTGTTAGGTCTGGTGTGTTTTGACCCTGCTCCTTCATCTGCTGTGTGTTTTTTTTCTTCCCATTTTGCTTATCTTACTGTGTTTGGGGTCTCCTTTTCACAGGCTGCAGGTTCGTAGTTCCCGTTGTTTTTGGTATCTGTCCCCAGTGGCTAAGGTTGGTTCAGTGGGTTGCGTAGGCTTCCTGGTGGAGGGGACTAGTGCCTGTGTTCTGGTGGATGAGGTTGGATCTTGTCTTTCTGGTGGGCAGGTCCACGTCTGGTGGTGTGTTTTGGGGTGTCTGTGGCCTTATTATGATTTTAGGCAGCCTGTCTGTTAATGGATGGGGCTGTGTTCCTGTCTTGCTAGTTGTTTGGCATAGGGTGTCCAGCACTGTAGCTTGCTGGTCGTTGAGTGAAGCTGGGTCTTGATGTTGAGATGGAGAACTCTGAGAGATTTTTGCCGTTTGGTATTACGTGGAGCTGGGAGGTCTCTTGTGGACCAGTGTCCTGAAGTTGGCTCTCCCACCTCAGAGGCACAGCCCTGATGCCTGGCTGGAGCACCAAGAGCCTTTCATCCACACGGCTCAGAATAAAAGGGAGAAAAAATAGAAAGAAAGAAAGAGGATAAAATAAAATAAAATAAAGCTATTATAATAAAAAATAAGAAAAAAATTATTAAGAATAAATTTATTAAGAAAAAATTTTTTTAATATTTAAAAATAGATTTATTAATTTTTTATAATAAAAAATAAGAAGAAAATTATTAAGAAAAAAATTTTATTAAGAAAAAAGAATTTTTAATTTTTTAAAATAAAAAATATGAAAAAACTTATTAAAAATTTTTTTTAATTTTTAAAAATAGAAAATAAGGAAAAAATAATTAAGAAAACATTTATTAGGAAAAAAAATTTTTTTTTAATTAAAAAAAAAACAAACAGACGGACTGACCTAACCCTAGGACTAATGGTGAAAGCAAAGCTATACAGACAAAATCTCACCAAGAGGCATACACATATACACTCACAAAAAAGGAAAAGGGGAAAAATTAATATATCCTTCTCCCAAAGTCCACCTCCTGAATTTGGGATGATTCGTTGTCTATTCAGGTATTCAACAGATGCAGGCACATCAAGTTGTTTGTGGAGCTTTAATCCGCTGCTTCTGAGGCTGCTGGGAGAGATTTCCCTTTCTCTTCTTTGTTTGTACAGCTCCCGGGGTTCAGTTTTGGATTTGGACCCGCCTCTGCATGTAGGTCGCCTGAGGGCGTCTGTTCCCCGCCCAGACAGAACGGGGTTAAAGGAGCAGCTGCTTCCGGGGCTCTGGCTCACTCAGGCCGGGGGGAGGGAGGGGTACGGATGCGGGGCGAGCCTGCGGCTGCAGAGGCCAGCGTGACGTTGCAGCAGCCTGAGGCGCGCCGTGTGTTCTCCCAAGGAAGTTGTCCCCGGACCACGGGAGCCTGGCCATGGCGGGCTGCACCGGCTCCCGGGAGGGGTGGTGTGGAGAGTGACCTGTGCTCGCACACAGGGTTTTTGGTGGCGGCAGCAGCAGCCTTAGCGTCTCATGCCCGTCTCTGGGGTCCGCGCTGATAGCCGCGGCTCGCGCCCGTCTCTGGAGTTCGTTTAGGCGGCTCTCTGAATCCCCTCTCCTTGCGCGCCGCGAAACAAAGAGGCAAGAAAAAGTGTCTTGCCTCTTCGGCAGCTGCAGACTTTTTCCTGGACTCCCTCCCGGCTAGCTGTGACGCACTAGCCCCTTCAGGCTGTGTTCACGCCGCCAACCCCAGTCCTCTCCGTGCGATCCGACTGAAGCCCGAGCGTCAGCTCCCAGCCCCGCCCGCCCTGGCGGGTGAGCAGACAAGCCTCTCGGGCTGGTGAGTGCTGCTCGGCACTGAGCCTCTGTGCGGGAATCTCTCCGCTTTGCCCTCCACACCCCTGTGGCTGCGCTCTCCTCCGTGGCTCTGAAGCTTCCCCCCTCTGCCACCCGCAGTCTCCGCCCGCGAAGGGGCTTCCTAGTGTGTGGAAACCTTTCCTCCTTCATGGCTCCCTCCCACTGGTGCAGGTCCAGTCCCTATTCTTTTGTCTCTGTTATTTCTTTTTTCTTTTGCCCTACCCAAGTACGTGGGGAGTTTCTTGCCTTTTGGGAGGTCTGACGTCTTCTGCCAGCGTTCAGTGGGTGTTCTATAGGAGCAGTTCCACGTGTAGATGTATTTCTAATGTATCTGTGGGAAGGAAGGTGATCTCCGCGTCTTACTCTTCCGCCGTCTTGCCCAGACCCCCGCAAAAGGTAGTTTTTAAGACTGTCTTTAAAAATAAATTTTCAGCCTTAATATATTAATGATATTTTGATGTTTTAAAGAAATGCATAGTGACTTAGTCTTCATTTGGGGTATAGCAATTGATTTCAAAAAGCAATTTTTCTAAAGAATCCAATATTATATATTGGATAAAGTCTTTTAGCATCAGAGATGTTTATAAACAAAATAAGTAGATGTGCAACCATGGCAAACATTTTGGTATAAGAATCAAAATTCTTCCTATTTTCAGTCAGAGTTTGGAGAGTATCTTCCAAGAAAACTGACAAAGCATATCTTTCAGTTTTCTATTCCTGAAATAATTCACTAGAACCTTTTTTCTTCTTGTTCTTTTTAATTTGGCTGAATAGCTTCCTTGTTATAAAGCATGTTGATAAGGTTGCTGGGATAAAAATAATCAAATGGTTCATATACCTAAAATCTCTGGACTGTGATTTTTTAAATTTCACACAGCTTTGCACTGTGTCTCCTGGCTGGGGATGGAAGTGGAAGTGAGTGACAATCACACAGTATGTCAGTTCTAGTCATGTTCTTCACTCCCGTTGGGTGGAGTGAACTGAGACGTTTAAGATACTGCCAACAGTTTGGAATTCAATTTAGTTAATCAAACACTGACTGCCTGCCTACTCTGTGCCAGGCATTGACCAAATCCTTTGAATTCAGAGAGGTGATAAGCATCATGGTTGCCCTTCAGAAGAGACAGGCACAATACAAATAATACAGTAATACAAGGGCTATAATAAAGGAATATTCAGTGGTATGGAAATGCAGGTGACAGAAGAGCCAACTCTTCCTGGGCTTGGGGGCAGATCAGAGACTGCCATACCATGGCATTGAATTGATCTTTGAAACACTGAGTAGAGAATGTCAAGATGAAAAGACTGAGCCATGAAAAAACTTGCATTTACCTGGGAGAGGACACAGATAGCATTTCAGATCCTATTGAAATCACTCAGATGAGAGGCAATGATGTTCCAAGTCAAGGTATCTCCACTGCAGATAGATGTGAAAAGACAGATTTTGGTGTTATTTGGGAATTATGGTCTACAGAATTTGGTGACTAAATGAGAGAACCAGGGATGACTCTAATTTCCTAGTTTGAAGCATTAGTCAAATGTTGGTTGCATTCACTTAAGCCTTGCAAACTTTAACTTGACTCTCGGCTTGATAACCAACTTCCATACAACATTATATTTAGTGCCATCTTTTAAATTACATTTTGTATATGAGATTTATTACAGTAATTTTTGGAACTCTAGTGAAACTCATTGAAAGTCTGAAAACTAGACAAATGAGTACTATCACAAAGAATTCTAAAGGTCAAAATAAATGAAAACAAATAAAAAGAAAAAAAGTTTTGCTAACATAAATCTTATCAACTTTAAATAACAGACTTTATTAAGATTCGTATAAATATCATACACCTTAGTACAATAAATAATAATTCCTATCAATTTGATTTATATGATTAATGTAATTCTGATTAACTTCACTTGGTAACTTTAATATTTTATTATGAAAATTAGCAAGCATAGAAAAACAAATAATTTTAAATGAATACTTGAGCATCTACC
Source organism: Eubalaena glacialis (assembly GCF_028564815.1). Classification (NCBI taxonomy): domain Eukaryota; kingdom Metazoa; phylum Chordata; class Mammalia; order Artiodactyla; family Balaenidae; genus Eubalaena; species Eubalaena glacialis. The sequence goes on along the minus strand of NC_083724.1, from coordinate 80,689,862 downwards.
ATATGTATTCTGTCATTAAGGTGATTTATCACATACCCATAAATCTATCTATCTTTTATTTTTTGATGTATTTCATAGTGTTAATAGTGACTTTCCCATTCTAGGCAAGATGGAGTAACAAGGATTGGATTTACTTGCCCACCTGAAATAACACCACCCAAAGAAAAGTAGACAAAACATGAAATAAAAGCTTTCATGACATCAAGATCAGGTAATGAAGGGCAGTAAACATTGTCCTACAATTGCCCAAGTTTACTGCCTTGAGAAAGTTCTAGGCTATGGTTTAAGGAGAGATAACCCAGGGTAGATTGAAATAAGAGTCTGGGGAAGCAACCAGGTGAAATTCCTTGAATGACAGTAATGGCCAAAGCTCATTCAAGAAGAAATAGATAACCTGATAGCCCTATATCTACACATAAATTGAATTTGTAGGTAAATATCTCCACAGGATGGAAGTTCCAGGCCCAGGTATCTTCACTAGTGAATTCTACCAAACATGTAAGGGAGAAATACCAATTCTATGCTAACTCTTGTGCAAAATTGAAGAAGAGGGATCACTTCCCAAATTACTCAATGAGACCAGCATTACCCAGGTACCAAAACAAGAAAAACAGAGTACAAGAAAAGAAATCTATAGAACAATAACCCTCATTAATATATATGCAAAAAACCCTGAAAAAAGATTTTAGTAATCAAATGTAGTAGTAAATATAACAAATACAAAGTATGATCCGTCATGAACAAGTGAAATTTATTGCAGAAATATAAAGGTGGTTTCACATCTCAAAATTAATCGACATAATTCGTTATCATAAAAACAACTGAAAAAGAAAAGCCATATGATTATCATACTAAATGCAGAAAAACATTTGACAAAATCCAAAATCTATTTTTGAATAAACCACTCAGAAAAGTGGGCATCAAAGAGATCTCCCTCAAACTGTTAAAGAGTGTCTTCAAAACAAGCCCTGCAACTAACAGTTTTATTAATGGTGAAAGATTGAATGCTTTCACCTTAAGATCGGAAGCATATAAAGAATGTCTACTTTTGCTACTTCTGTTTCACTTTGGATTGGAAGTTCTAGCCAGTAAAATAAGGCAAGAAAAAAGTAAATAAAAGCCATCCAGGTTGGAAAGCAAGAAGTAAAATAGTCTTTATTTGCAGAAGACATGACGAACTATGTAGGAAATCTCACGGACTCCTAATAAAATAACAAACAAAAAAAAACAACTAATAAATATGTTTAACAATGCTTAGGATGGCTGATTAGTATGCAAAATTAGTTATATTTCTCTATTAACAACAAACAAGTAGGGACAACATATATGAAATACTTAGGAATAAATGTGCCAAAAAATATCAGAAACTTGTACACTGAAAATTACAAAACGATGCTGAGAGGAATTAATAAGCCCTAAATAGAGATGTACTGTGTTCATGAGTGTGATGACCCAAAATTACTAACATGTCAGTTCTTTCCAAGTTGATTTATAGATGCAATAAAATTCCAGTCATAATCCCAGTAGATATTTAACTTGTTCTAAAATGTATAAGAAGTTTATAAGAAAATCTAAACAACTAAATAGTCAAAATAGCTTTGAAAAAGAACAAAGCTGGGGAACTAATGCTATCTGATTTCAAAAGTTATTATAAACCTACAATAATCAAGACAATATTATATCAATGTAAAAATAGGCTAATATGTCAATGGAATATACAACGGAATAGAGAGGCCAAAAACTGGACCCCCATCTATACAGGCAATAGATTTTCACAAAATGCGCAAAGGAAATTCAGTGAAGGACAGGTTTTTTTCATCAGATGTTGCTGGAACAACTGAAATCCCATAGGAATAAAAAAAGTTGATCCATACCTTATACCACATACAAAAATTAACTACAAGTGGGAAGTGGGTTATAGGAGATAATCTGCAACCAATGAGTCATAAATGTGGTTTTAAAGAATTAGTCCCTTCCTCAAAGTGAGGCAGCTCCAGAGCTCCTGGTAGGTTAGGCTGAGTCCTTTATTGCAACAAGTCCCAGTTCAGCTTCTCCCTTGACCTAATCCTGCTTCCTTTACCCCTCAGAGTTGTCCTTGAGAGTAGCCTCAATATTCCTCCTGCACTAAACTATCAGAATTTCAGAGCCCATTTCCCAAAGAACCCAGCCTATATCAGTAAATGATTGGGAAAGACCATATTGGACAACATAATTAAGAAGCCAGATGTTTGCATTAATAGGTAGAGCCACCTTTACTTAAGCAACAGCTAGAAACACCGATTGATATATATGGTGTATTGGCAACTCAGTTACATTAGAGGAATGGCTGAAGAGATACCGTTTTACAAAATGGTGAATAATCCTTGATGAGTTTCTGAACAAAACTAAGTATCATTTTCTCTCAATTTACTTGTAGTTCCACTCCAAGAAAATTAAATACATATTAAAATAGTACACAAATAATTTGTTTTGAGGATAAGATAGCTACTTCTAGGCTCAGACCATTTTCAGTATGGTTTTCTCCTATCTCAGTGACTGCTGAGACATCCAAAGTTGTGTGGGATGCACACTTTTTCTTTATATAAGTTTGCCCTGCACACCTAGCATCCCCACCCCCTGCCCAATTAATGCTAACACCCTTCAATCATTGTGGCTACCCTAAAACAATTCTGTAAGTTTCCAAAAGGTGTCCTAGTGACCCCATTGAAAAGTAACAATCATAGAGGGCTATATATGAATAATGCTTTGGCTTTATTCTGTAGGTATTAGGGAGGCATTGCAACCCTTCAAGTAGAGCAGTGACATTTGTGTATACGGGAAGAGAATTTTGGTCCCGACGTGACTGACAAATAAGGAAAGGGTGTTTAAGTTTGGAAACAGAGAAATCTGTTTTTAGACTACAGCAGCAGTTTAATTAATAAATGGCAATTGGCTGCCATAAGGTAGGACCATTGGAAATAGATGAATATATTTAGAAGTTTTCAGGAGTTAAACCAAATACGGTGGGTGAAGGGTGTGATGTTTTGAGGGACCAGGTACTAGATGCTCCTGACGCAGAAGAGCAAAAGAGAAGGAGGAATAGGATGTGGGTGTTTTGCTTTGTTTGTTTAGTGAATGGTCAGTAAATACAGTTTTAGCTATTTTGAGATTGAGGTAAAGGCAAGAATAAAGAATATTTGGATGGAGAGTTCAGTATTCAGTTTGCCATATGTTTATGACTATTTAAATATACAGTTTTACTTATTAGTAAAATTTTAAATCTTTGCTCACTAAATTGGAAGCTCCAATAGGACCAGTATTGTTGGCCTGGTTTTCTGCTGTATCCCCAGTGTCTAAATCATGCCTTGAACATATTAAGCAGCCAATATAGAATTGCTGAGTGTATGAATATATGCATCCCGTAGTTTGGGAAGAGATATAATTTTATGAATCATCAGCGTATTTTTAAAAAGAACTTAAGTAGACCTGATTGTCTATGGAAAGTTTACAAAGTTCTGAACTGAAAGATAGGAAACCTAGCTTTTGGTGCTGACCATGCTGCTAACCATGTGACCTTGGGCAAGTCCTTGGATTTTTCAGATCACAGATCTGAGTTCCATGGAGGTGGGGGATTGGACAAAGACCTTTAGTTTTTCCTACACCATCAAAACTAATAGGAATGGGAGTTTTATTGTCACAACAAAACAGTGTAAAAATTTGTAGAACAACAAAGGAGGAGATAAGAAAACTATATTTGGGAGATGTAAAACAGATAAGTGCTGACTGATTATCAGACTCTACAAAAACAAATACTGTATTATTAGTGGGAAAAACTGAGACACATCCAGATCTACACTGTGTAATCAACAAAATAAAATGTGCAGGAAGAGGCAGTACCAGCTACTTCTGGATCTAGGGGTGATGGGTGGAAATTTAAAAATATTTAAGAAGTAAATAGATCAGTGCTTCTCAATCTCTGCTGAACCTCAGGCTTGGAACGACCTGAGGAGCTTTAGAGACTTCTGGCACCCAGGTCCCACATCCAGAGATTTTGAATTAGTTGGTACCCAAGTAATTCTAATCTATTGAGATTGAGAGACTCTGAGCTTGGATTGGAGCAGTGTGATTCAAGATTCTGGCCTGTTGAGGGGAAAAATAACCAAGCCTTCTGACATTGCTCTGACTTTTGAACTTGACATAACTATTGGAAGATGGATATGCTCCATCAAAACAAGAGAGTGTACCAAGAAAGATTAAGGTATAGGCTTCAGAAAATGTGCAGTCAAACCAGGAGGAATACAAAAGGAATTGTGAACATCCAAGGAGAGGTAATACCCAGATAATGGCCATGCAGTAGAATTAGAGAGAAGCCAATCCAAATAGTAAGAACATGGAAGTCTCAGAAAAGATATCCTTAAACAAATTGAATTAATAATGTAACTAATGTGATCTACCATGTATAACATTTCATTTAAAGACTTTAAGACTTTAGGAAGGTGTGTGAAGAATTAGCAACATGTACCGAGAAACATTAATGAAAAAAACATATTCAATCAAGTAAACAAAACAGTTCTCAGTTGTGAGTAATATTTGTAAAGGCAATATTTATGTATTTATGCCTATACATTAGATATATATATATCTAAACCATATATATATGTGTGTGTGTATATATATACACACACACATATATATATGTATAAACTATATAAACACTGAATACTTATTTAACCAACAATTTCAATCTAAGTATTTCGGGAGGAAATTGTAGAAAAGCAGAGAAAATGATAGTAAAAGAGAACTGAATTATCATCTTCATAATTTAAAGTCAAAAGATAATGTACTTAATTTGCGACACAAAAGACAGCAGGGCATGCATGTTGTTTAGAAATTTGGGGACGTGTGGAAGTCATAAAAAACAGCTTAAAAAGTGGAAAGTAGTTGCCTCTATGGAAGGGTCTGTGACAGGGCTTCTCATTACCAGTGCTCTTTGAAATTTGTTGTGGGAGTGTGTCCTGTCCACTTTAGTACACTTAGCAGCATCCCTGGCCTCTGTGCCCTAGAGGCTAGTAGCAACCCCTCTCCCCAAATAGAGGCAACCAAAAATGTCTCTGTATTTGTCTTTCTCTGAATGACTTACTTCACTTAGTATGATAATCTCTCGGTCCATCCATGTTGCTGCAAATGGCATTATTTCATTCTTTTTTTCATTCTTTTTCACGGCTGAGTAATATTCCATTGTATCTATGTAACACATCTTCTTTATCCATTCAGTTGTTGATGGACATTTAGGTTGCTTCTATGTCTTGGCTATTGTAAACAGTGCTTTACGAACACTGGGGTGCATGTATCTTTTTAAATTCCAATTTTCTCTGATTGTATGTCCAGGAGTGGGATTGCTAGATCATATGGTAATGCTCTTTTTAGTTTTTTTGAAGGAACCTCCATATTGTTCTCCAAAGTCACTGCACAAATTTACATTCCCACCAACAGTGTAGGAGGGTTCCCTTTTCTCCACACCCTCTCCAGCATTTATTATTTGTAGACTTTTGATGATGGCCATTCTGACTGATATGAGTTTTGATTTGCATTTCCCTAATAATTAGCTATGTTGAACATCTTTTCATGTGCCTGTTGGCCATCTGTATGTCTTCTTTGGAGAAATGTCTATTTAAGTCTTCTTTCTAGCAACATGTAGTTGTAAATTATGGTTTACAAATCTCTACTGAATAGTTTTTCATAAGCATGGTTAAGCAGGTAATCCTGGGTGCACAGAAATATATAAGACCTCGTCCCTGATTTCAGGTTACTTACAAACCTATCTGGACATTTGACGGAAACAGCAATATAATCACAGAGAGGTCTTAGAGAGGTTTTGGAGTCAGAGGAAATGTTCTCAATTCCCAGCTTTTCCCTCACATTAGCTCTCTGTCCGTGAGAAATGTCTGGCACATAATACCCAGCAATGTGTTTTCCAGTTGCCCTTCTCCCAAAAATCTTTCTCAGTTCTATGACTATGAAAACAGATTATGACCTATGTTTAACTGAATTGTGCAAACAATAAGTGCTATTGGTATTTCAAGGAAGAAGCCTCTCAGCTGTGGAAGAGTGGAGGAATATTCTTATAGGAGAACTGCAGCTGCTCAAATGCATACGAAGTAGGGCTTGTGTGTCTTAGGTCCTTAGGTCGATGTCAGCAAAGATTCTTCTCCCCTTAATGGAAAAGACAAACCAATAACCTCCCCACCCCATACCCAGTATAAGTCCCTGATGGAGTTATCCTAATTTTTTTATTGCCATCATGACTGATGGTCTGTCTCTGACCACTTACGGTATTTGTTTGGTAGGAAATTCAACATAAAAATGGTCTGGCTTGGAACTGATCATGAGGCTCTGGGAATAAATTTCTTTATTGAGTTTATCAAGGTTGTTGGTTTTTAACAAATGCAAAGAATTACATAAACAGAGTTGTGTTTCAGTGAATAAGAATTAAGATGCTTTTAAAAACTAGGTATAAATGTGGCTTTAAGTAGTAATTCTATTCAGTCAGACAGTCTGGATGTACTTTCTTTTGATATACCTTTCCAAGGTAATTATTTGTTTTTCAGCAGAATAATGTTCTTTATCTCAAATCAGTTTCGTTGCAGTTAATGCTATTATTATTTATTCGTACAGGTAAAACCAAGGGCATTTTCATTTGGCATGAAGTAGATTTCTATTTTTCAAACCTAAGAACAGACTGAAGTTTGCTAGTGAAACTGCTTTGGTAAATACCATCAATTCTGATGACAGATTATTTGCAATAATCCCAGGCAATTTTGTTACACTGCCATTATGTTTAGGCGATAGCAAATTAAAATGATAAAATGTCCTTATCTCTTTCCTGCAGCTGTTTTAGCAATCCCATAAAATGAGTTTATACCGTCAGCTGTACCTGTCCAGAAATATATAAATACAGGTGGCATTGTTCCTTAAGTATTCCACTAGTCACCATGCTATGTAGACAATCTAATGGTCCATTTCTAAAGAAACTGTTTGTGTCTGTTTTTCAGTTATTTGAGAAATAGACACATTCTTTGCTTTGCCTGGTGTCAGGGTCATCTCACCATATATATTATAGTAAATTACTATAATAGGAGCACTTGGCATGTTGCATTAGAGTGAAAAGAAAAACAGATTGGCTGGAAATAAGAAGAATTCATTCTTTCTCCTCTCTAGTGTGTATGCCCTGACTACCACCAGGGGAGCTTATTAACCTTCCTCCCATTGTCAATGTTTCTAGAAAGCAGAACTGAATTGAACAAGCTGTGCAGTCAAAAAACCTTTCTTTCATTCCCAACTGAAGATAAATGTTTCTTTTTTAGACCATTTAAAAGGGACAGTTTAAATATAAGTTTGGATTTAGTTTTGTTCTCCTCAATATACTTATATATGGGAAGTTTGTTTTCATTTATGTATGTACATATTTATTTGTTGTTTTCTGTTTATGAATCCTTGTGAGATCTTTTGTTCTGAACTTGGGGTTTCACTCCTTTCACAGATGTTTACTTTCTTACCAGGAGTACCATGCTTGGCTCTGTGGCTTGAGCAAGTAGCTGAGTAGACTGAGTCCACCAGGAATCAAGTTCATAGATTCACTGAGGATCTACCATCTCTGGTCACTTTGTACCTGTGGTCCGGCTCTTTTTCCACTGTACACGCTCCATGGTTTTCAGCATTCACATCTCTGTAGGTCAGTTTCTTGGAACATGCTTGTTTCCGGTGTATCTTTGCTTTGTCCATATCACTGTGGCACGTTTTGGTTCAGTGTCCCACCTCATTTTTTACCACTCTTTTCTAAATATCTGAACCACATTGAGACTATCATTATTCTGAAAATAGGGCAAGATATCTGCTCCTGTGATTTGGACCTAGCTAGTTTGGATCTGGCTTTGCTTCCAACAGATACATCCTTATAGCCAAAGGAAGTTGATTACACTCTGCTGGGTACTCCAACTAGTTCTGTTTGGAAACAGTAGTATATCTCAGCATGTCAAGATGGCCCTGTTTCCTGAGGGAATCATGGTCAATGGATGCCTGGAAACAGATATTTATTATTGTAACAAATGAATGAACAATTGGGAACAGTCTGGTTTCAGGTCAGTTTTAAGTCACTACTTTCCTTATGATGGTTGCTTTATAATTTGGACTTGTGGTGCTCAAGGGTGTAATATTTCCTTCTTGAACTTCATGCATCTTGATCTGGGACACAAAACCATAGCCGCTAAGACCAGGGGACATGCAGTCATAGGGATAGAGTTTAAATCCTTTACCCGCTACTTTCTCTTAGCAAGTTATTTAATCTCATGTAGTACTTGTGAAAGATTAAAAATTAAAAGAGCTATTTAAAACAGTTATCACATTTCCTGGTATATGTTAAGTATTTTTTTAAACGTGGAAGAAAGAAAAACAGCAAATAGCACAAATACCATCTTGGTACACTTTTTGATTTGAAGACAGTGCTTTCTGAGGATCTCTGAAAACAGTCTAGCTTCCTAAAGCTCTCCATGCCAGTACTGAAATGGGCAGGACCTTGCAATCAACCTTTTACACTGGGGAAGATCTGGGCTCAGACCCATGTATGGTCCTCAAGACCTTCAAAGAAACTGAAAGTGAGGGCAATCCAGTCTCACAATTTGACATAATGGCAACTGTCTTTTCTTTGGAAACACTGAAAGTTATTCTTCCATGCTTTGAGACTCACCAATACAAGTGACTAAAGCAATTCTTTAAAATCTTGGAAAAATGTATTAGCATTAGAGGTTTCAGAAATCACTATTAACCAAAAGCAAGTGCTATGTTCTTGAAAATAACAGACACCTCTTGTATTGTAGCTAAGATAGTGTTTTTGTTTTTGTTGTTGTTGTTGTTAGTTTTTTGGCTTTGTTTTTATTGGAAAAAAACAGGAAAATCTCATTATAATGATTTGATCTCTAGTTTTATTCAGTGGCTTAGAACTTAAGTTCAGCATTAAAACTGCAAGATACTAGGAATATTGTCAGTCATTTAAAATATGATGTATCTAGGGATACTTTTAAAGAACTATTGCCTTTGTGTTAACATAAAGCACTTATATCTAGATGGATATAACAGTTTTCTGTGGGTTTGTGGAGACAAGATGCCGTTTTCTTGGTTGTTATTAGGCAGTTATTTGTAAACATACTCAGTGTTCTTGTTGTATAAAATTATACTGTTATCTGTCCAATTTGGAGTGCATATCATAGATCCTGACTGAGCCAATTTTTGGAAAGGAAGTCAGTATGAAATGGTATTTCGTTAACTTGTCTGCAGGCTTCCAAAGGAGATGAAGCAAATTAAATAATTCTTTGCCAAAAATGGAGCTACATACATGTCCTAGATTTTTAGAATTTTGACCTAGAGCCATTATTCTCAGTCAGCATTAAAGTGTTGGCCCTATATTCAAACAATGAGATCTCAGTTTGTGTCCTTATTTGCCATGTGCAATGATCTGTTGGCTGTTGGTATCTTAATTCTTCTAACCTGTTTGCTTATCTACAGAGTGGGGGAAATAAGAGAACACACTTTTAAGGATGTCTTGTAAATTAAATAAGATAATATACATAAAGTACTTAGCAAACTGAATAACACATAGTATATACTTAAAAAATGGAAGCTCCTTCTACAAATACCATTAATACCTCTGCTATCATTATTACTATTATCACTAGAAAAAATTTACCTTTGGTTGCCTCTCGTTTTTCCTTTCCTTTTTCTTACTTCTATTTGTGGTGTTGAGCCACGACCTGAAATGTGAAATCCCCAAGGTCATACTTACATAGAAGAAGAGGGAAATCAGGTAGCTTTAGGTCTGGTATAAATTTACTTATCATGAGGGCAAAAGAAACGCTAATCAAATCTGTGTCACACATATATATCAAGTCAATCACAGACTGTAGAATATATATTGTTCAAGCCTGAAGACTGCTTTCCCGTGAGTTATATTGGCCTCAGTAGTCTCCAGCCCTAGCATGTACTGTGTGTTAGGCACTGCCAGGACAAAAATCCACAACTGAGTGATTCAAAGAGTTCTGTGCAAGGGGAGTTTTTAGTCTGTAGTGAAAGCCTGCAGTTCCAACTCCCCTCCCTGCTTCTTTTTCTGAATCTCTTCCAGGAAGTGACTCTTTGGGCAGAATTAGAATTTTTCTGAGAGGCCTGCAAGAATGTAAAATACAGAATTGTCTTTAATATCCTCAGTGAGTATTTATTCATCTATTTGTTCATGTATTCATTCATAAACTCATGTACAGGGTTTCTATTAAATGCTGGGCATTTTGCTGGACTTTGGGGAAATTGTGATACATAGGACAAAGTTTGTTTTTGCCCCTATGATGCTTATGAGAATGAAGGAGAAAACAGGCCTTGACCTTGTAAGGAAAGTGTGATGAGTGAGATGAAAGGACAAGTAGAGGTGCCATAGACACATGTGGTAGGGAACATGTAAACTGAAAGGACAGGTAGAAAAGTTAATGAAAGTTGTTTTGTAAAGTAAAGTATTTGTGTAAGTTGAGTAAGTGGAATCAAATGAGAGATGAGTTGGCATCAGGATAATGTTCCAAAAAGAAAGAATAACAAGTTCAAATACCTAAGCAAATAAACACAAAGAAACAAACAAACAAAAAACCCATCTTATAGCTAAAAAAGCAGTGTAATAAAAGCTTTTATAGGGAGGGTGTAATTTATATGGTAGTTGATGGAATGCCACAAAGTTTTGAATGGTATTAATACAAATGAAACGTATGTTTCAAAAAGTTAAGTAGTGGGGCAGTATATGGATATGAGGTGGGGAGAAGTTAGAGAAAGGACAACTTGTTTGGAAACTACTACTGATATGTTAGGGAAAGATGCTGTTGGCTGAAGGTGAGGCCTAGAAGCATAGAGAGCATGGATTCAGGGATTTGGTTCTTCACCCATCATATGTCTTATTTAATTAACTGGTTTTATGCACAGTTCTAGTCATGGTAGATACAAAGAGGAGAAAGGCATGGTTCTTGCTCCAGGGAAACCAGGAGGGAGAGGGAGAGGGGGACTGACGCAGAAGAAAGGAAAATGCTTTATAATTTAGTAGCTTTAACACCATTTTCCTGTTTTTTGAACAAAGGGCCCTGTATTTTCATTTTGCACTAGGCCTTGATCAAAGGTTAGGGGCTCTAACGAATCATCTTCTGAGATTCATCTACCAAAATGGAAGTTAACAAAGAAAATTCCACTTATACATCACTCATTTCAGAGTCAGCTAACCTTTGTACTGCCCGAATAATAACAGGGCTTATTACCTGAGAGGGAGGAAGGAGGGGGAGGGAAAGACAGAGAGAGACAGAAGGAGAGAGAGAAAGAGAGAGAGAGATTGAGATTGTAGTGTGACACTCCTTGGGTTACAGTTGGTGAGGTAAAGTGTTAGGTCATTTTACAGAAAACAAATTCACCCAAAACCCATCCAATGAAGGATCAATTCCTCTAAGTATTATTATTATCATTATCATCATTATCAGTGCATTATCAGTGCATTATTATCAGTGCATCATTTTGAGCACTGTACTAAGTTCTTGATATGCACTGTCTTATCTAGGTCTCTACCACCCAATAAACTGGCCTCCAGGCTCTAGTTTTACAATATTTTACAAATGAGAAAATTGAGACACTAAGAGGTTAAAGGGCTTGACTAAGGTCTGTCAGGCAAGATGTAGTGAAACTTGAATTTGGTCTGCCTGACTTCTGAGTCCATAGTTTGAGGGAGTTAATAATGTCAAACAAAAAACCTGATAAAGTTTACAGAAAAAATACTGTCATAAAGCAGCAGTGGAATAGCAGGGGAAAAAAGGCAGCCCATTTTTGGTTTAAAGTGTTACACTTCTTTTTAAGATAAAGACAGTAACTATCTGGAAATTAGAATTGGATTTATGACATCATTTCAAGTGATAGGCTCTTTCACAACCAAGTTTTTAATCCATTAGAATGAATGTTGGAGACATTGTCTCCTTAACTGGGTAAAGTTAAATCAGATCCCCTCCAGTGGGAATGCAATTAAACAACACTCTGCTTATGGTTGGGAGGTCTGGTTCATCATATTTCTGCTCTTTTCTGGCTCAGGAAATTTATACAAGTCACTGAGAATCCCTGTGTGTCCATCTCCTCACTTTTAGAATCAGAAGAATAGTGCCCATCTCACAGATTTGTCATGAAGAGTAATTAACCACGTATGTCAGCACCCAGCCAACTCTATGGCACAGGAATAGCCCTGCTAGGCAGTCAATAGGATGGTTATGTGCAGTGCTGGAAAATGTATGTGGAGAGAGGGGCCATCACCAAGATGCCAGGGAGAGTCAAACAAACTGGAAATGTGCTGATACTGCAGGCAATCAATGTCATGCAAGTGTCTGCTTTTCGACTCATGGTACATAGAGGGGAGGAATACAGACATGCATCTAATCAGTTACTACTGGGAGGTGGACACAACTTCAGGGTTAAATATACACAGATATGAAACTCAACTGAAGACTTAAATAGTTAATTCTATGCAGGGCACCATGAAGGAAACACGGCTTCCTGGATTTAAGGAAAAATGAAGGGGGAGCCTATCAGCCAAGGTGAAGGACCTGTCTTTCCATGGGTGCTAGAGCTCTGAGAAGTAGACAAATTCCTTCTATGAAAATTTCTCTGTATTAGAATACAGGGCTTCAATGTAAGAGGTTACTAATATCACAGGTATATTATTGATAAAATCATGTAATTTTTTGTTTTTGAATGATAGACATTTTTATGTCTTCAAAGCATCCATATCTATACATCTATACATGGTGAAAAATTCTTATATTCAAATCCTACATGAAAAAGTTTCCCATGAAGTTGAAGTTATGCAGAATCCCTTTTCATAGAACACCTCGAAATAGACAACAGTAAAGAGTGAGAAAAATGAAGATTACTCAGCATATACATCAAAACTGTCTTTTATGAATGATTGAAAATAGTGTTCATTTATGGGTATTTTCCACAATTATTACTGATTTAGTAATTGAATTAACATTGCTAATTTATCTGCAACAATGCGGCCATCAGTTGGAATGCTAATTACGTTTTTGTGCTGGGCTGGTTCTGAGATCTATGATCTAAGATATTTTTTCATTGAACAGTCCATGATACAGTAGTCATTTAACTAGATTTGCTCAGTTTTCCTGGCATATTTATTCAATATATTCCACTGAGTGAATGTTTCAGTAAATAACCACTACGTAGCCTACTTACATAATTCATTAATACGGAGGCATGGAGACATATTTTTCAAATTAGATTTTATATTTTCAGTAATAGCCAATGATACTTGGCGCTGGTCTTTTGTTCCCCATTGCTTACCAGTGTCAGGTTGCATTAGGACCTAGATTAATTTGCTGACACTTCAAACTGTAAGGTCTATGAGGAAAGCTAGTCAGGGAACACCGTTCCCCACTTTACCAAGCAGGAGCATAGAATGATGGAAACCCCACTCCTTGGTGCAAACTTGGCTGCACAGTGGAATCACCTGTGATGTCTGGGTCCCACTCAAGAGATTCTAGTTCATTAGGTGTGTGGTCCACCTTGGATATGGGGTCCAGCTTGGGTATGAGGGTTTTTTAAATCCCAGATTATTTTAATATGCAGCAAAATTTGAGAACCACTGAATGAGCGCGCACTCCTGTGTAAGCAGGGTATGCGAGAGCAAAGAACACCTTACTTCCCCCTTCCCTCTCTCCTTTCTGTCTTTCCTGGAAGCTTTTAGCATTTGTTGGACATCGATTATGTGTCAGAAAATGTTCCAGGTAGTAACAATACAAGGCCGACAAGACTGTCCCTATTCAGTTGTTTATTAAGTTAGTTCTGGCTTCTGTCTTTGCCTCTGGCCTTGCCTGCCCACATACCCCACAAGTGTGCTGGACCCCAGCCAAAGTAACCTTCCCTTAGTCCTCAGTACTTCTGTAATTATTTCTCACAGGTGGCTGCTTCATCCATACTGAGTTACCTCCTACCACCTTTTGTGATCTCAGTTTAACCCTCACTGCGTCGACTATCATCCCTGGGTCCCATCTCCTCTCATCATACCATACACGTCACTCTAGTTGCACATATTATTATATATGTGTTGATACATTCTTATGTGTTTGATGTTTCTTTTCCCTCTGGACAGAAATCACCAGCAAGGAGCCTACACTGGGCCTCTTAATAAATGCCTAATAAAATACTTGTTGAATGAGTGAAATAATTATGAATTTGAGTATATATAAGGATATCATGGTTATTTTTTGCTGCATAACAAACTACCTTAAAACTTGGTTGTTTAAAGCAATAAGCATTTTTTGACCTCTTGTGATTCTGAGGGTTGACGGGGCTTACCTGGGTGCATCTTCTATTCCACATGATATCGATTGGGACTGCAGACACCTGGGGGCTCAGGTGGGTTGGAATATTTAAGATGGCTCCCTCACATGGCTGGTGTCCTGGGAGAGTAGGACTGCAGAGCTGGTTTCATTTGGAATGTTAGGGCTGCTCAGCTTCTCTCCCATGAAGTCTAAGGTTCTTTCCCTTTCCACATGGCCTCTGCACTTGGTCTCTCTAGCAGGTAGTCAGATTTATTAGTAGCTCAAGGCTTCCAAAACAAGCAATTCAAGAGAAGGGGCAGAGGTGGCCAGATCTCTTAAAGGCTGGGTGGAAAGCTGGTCCAGTGCCAATTTTGCCATATTTTATTAGTCACAGAAGTTACAGGCCTATTCCAGAATACTTGAGAAAAACATAAAAACAAAAAAGCAAACTTCCCTTCTTTATGGTAGAGTCATAAAGAATTTGAGACCATCCTTAATCCATCACAGAAATTTAACCAAAAATGTAAAATGTTTTTTCATTTTCTTTTCTTTTTTATGGGGGTGGGAGAGGTCAAGGGATCTTTTTATTTTAGTTTTCATTTTATTGTGGTAAGAATACTTAACATGAGATCTACCCTCTAACAGATTTTTTAGTGCACAATATAGTATTGTTAGCTGTAGGCACAATGTTGTACGGCAACCTCTGTAACTTATTTATCTTGTATAACTGAAACTTTTTACCCATTAATTAACAACCTCACACTTTCCCCACCCTCTCCCCCCAGTCCCTGGAAACTACCATTGTACTCTCTGTTTCTATGAGTTTGACTATTTCAGATACCTCATATAAACGAAGTCACGTAGTGTTTGTCCTTCTGAAACTGGCTTATTTCACTTACCATAATGTCCTCAAGGTTCATCCATGTTGCCACATATTGTAGGATTTCCTTCTTTTTTAAGGTGGAATAATAGTCAACTGTATGTATATAGCACATTTTCTTTATTCATTCATTGATGGACTTATAGGTTGTTTCTACACTTGGCTATTATAAATAGTGGTGCAATGAACATGGGAGATTACAATATCTCTGTGAGATCACAATATCTCTGTGAGATTTTTTTTTTTTTTTTCCTCTCTGTGAGATCTTGACTGCATTTTTTGGATAAATATCTAGAAGTGGGATTGCTGGATCATTTGGTAGTTCTATTTTTAATTTTTTGAGAAACCTTCACACTGTTTTCCACAGTGGCTGCACCATTTTGTATTCCCACCAACAGTTTAAAAGAGTTCCAATTTCTTGACATCCTCACCAACACTTGGAAAAGGAAATAGTCAAGAGTGAAACGAATGGGAGAAAATATTTACTAACCATATATCTGTTAAGGGGTTAATATCCAAAATATATAAGGAACTCCTACAACTCAGGAGCAAAAAAATGAAATTAAAACATGGGCTAGGGACTCAAACAGACATTTCTCCAAAGAAGACATACAAATAGCCAACAGGCATATGGAAAGATGCTCAGCATCACTAACCATCAGGGAAATGCAAACCAAAACCACAATTACGTATCACTTCACACATGTTAGGATGGCTGTTATCAAAAACACAAAAGACAACAAGTGTCGGCAAGGATGTAGAAAAATTGGAACTCCTTATTTACTTTAAAAAACCCTAAGCCTTACTCAGAGCCCTCATTTTGCCAGGCTTCTGGAAACATTAATATCAGCCATTTTGGGGGATCTTACTAACAGGGTTTAGTATAAGCGTAAGGCACCAAGTGTGTCTTTTATTTTTTTATTGCAGTATAGTTGTTTTACAATGTTGTGTTAGTTTCTGCTGCACAGCAAAGCGAATCAGTTATACATATACATATATCCCCTCCTTTTTTGGATTTCCTTCCCCTTTAGGTCATAACAGAGCCTTGAGTAGAGGGTGTCTTTGATCAGCATCAGGCAGTCCTCACTGCTGAGAGAGAGCACCCACTGTAGCAACAAGCCTGGTCCCTCAGGGCAGTCTGTGTGTGCCTTAGGGGCACAAGCGGGGGGGGGGGGGGGGGCACTGCATTTCAGTAGAAATGCCCATACCTGGATCTTGCTTTCCTCCCCCAGTCATTCGGCTCTGAGGTCTTTTCCATCCCTTGGTTTTGCTAGGATAGAGAAAAACTTCCTCTTTGTGATGGGAGTAATGAGCATAACTGGTTTTTTTTTGCTGTTGTCCTGCCATAGTTCTCCTTTACCTAGCACAGTCTCCTCCTCTTTATTCCCCTTTGTTTCCCTTTTTATTTTGACCTGATTTCAGAAAAATTTCAAGAATACCACAGAGTATTTCTATACTACTTCATCAAGATTCTCTAAGTGTTAAGATTTGTTCTTGTCACTCTCGCCATTTTTCTGTGTCATCCGTGTTATACAATTCATGTCATTTTGTGTGGAACAGTTCATGTCTCCTCATGTGGTACAGTTCACCGCGGATTTCTAAACGCAAGAACATTCCCTTACATAACCACTTAATAATCAAAATCGGAGAATTAACATTGATACACATTGAGTCTTTCATTTGTCCCAATATCCTTTACAGTGAAAGAAAATTCCAAACCATGCCTTGCATTCAGGAATCAGGTCTCTTTAGTCTCCTGTATGCTGGAAGAGTTCCTCATTTTCCTGTGTCTTTAATGGCATTGGCATATCTGAAGAGTGCTGGCCTGACATTTTATAGAATGACCATCAATTTAGTTTTGTCTAATGTTTCATCTTGATGGAATTCATGTATTTAGTTTTGACAGGAATACACTTAGGTTCTCAGTTCATCATATCAGGAAGAATTACTTGTAACATTAGCTCTCAGCAGTTGGGTTTTCTGCCAAGTTTCTGCATTTAAAGTTACTATTTTCTTTTGTAATTAATATATATATATAGTATAATTAATAAATACTTTGCGACCAGATAAATATCTTACTTCTCATTGCACTTTCACTTTTTAACATCTAATGATGTTTTTGTTTGAACCAATTTTCATTATGATGGTTGCCAAATGGTCATTCCTCTTTGTTGTTCACTCCACCTGTGCCCAGGGGAAAGTTTCCTGAGCCCAAAATGAGCAATTCATTGTCAAATTGCTCTTATAAACAAGGCTGACAGATCCTGAGTCAAATTTTAACTGATTTTCTACACCTTTATCTGGTGGTGGTTATGTGATGTATCTGTAGATATGTATAATATGTATAATATATGGATATATGGATATATATATAATTTTATAGTGTTTAATTTTTATCTTTTACTATAAACCATCTATACTCAGTCATTAAGAAGAGCTAGAGGGTGAAAAGGAAAGAAACAAACATCTAACTTAGCTGCTTAAGTTACATAGCATTATATACGGCTTTATATATTGCATGAAACTTAGGAAAATATGCTCCACCCTGAATCAGGAGATTTGCTAACACAGAGATCATTCAATGTTATAAATTAGAACTGTAGCTCTGTAATAGCATTGAGAGGTCATTTAATAACATTAAGTAATTTTCAGATGAAGAAATTGAAGCCATTGTTTTTCAAAAAGTCTGTTTTCTAGAAGGAAGAATAAGTCCTTTCCTTAAAAGAAATTAGTTTTCCTTTTTAAGATGTTTATAAATTCAGATTTTGCATATTGATATAAAATATTTAAAAAATAAAATGATTGAAAATTTGCCTAAAATGAGGAATTACGTCTCAGTTTCTTTAAGTAGGCAATTACCCTTTTCACTTTATAATGTGATATGAGTTACAAAATGACAACAATTTTAGAAATTTAATTGGTTTTTGCCTCTCCTCCCCCAATACATTTTCTGCCCTGCTTCTGTGCCTCCGGGGCTGACCCTACAGATGCATCACCAGGACTTCTTTGAATTCACACTTCTAGCTGAATTTGGCCAATGGCAGATCAGAGTGAGGAGGAGAAAGGATGGATTATTTCTTCTCCCACCCCCTCTAGACCTTGGCTCTCTGGTTTTGGTCTGATTCTCTCTCTAAAATTACAGTTCATTTCAGGAACTTCTATTGGTCCAGCTTTCATCAGGCTCTCACTGTCTCCTCCCCTGCTATTTTAGATCCAGATCTTTTTTTTTTTTTTCATACAAGAACTTATGTTTATTGCAAACAGAGAGAGAGAGAGAGAGAAAGAGAGAGAGAGAGCACGCGCAAGAGAGATGAGAAGCCTAGAATATAAGGTTAAGAATTTAAAAGCATCTTACGTTTTGATCTAATGGCAACAAAATTAATAGGAACAAAGCATTGTGTTGCTCTCTGGCACAGTAGGAGGGTACCTCTGCAGACCTGATGAGCAAATTTTGTGAAATATGTAGTATGAAGGAAGAAAGCTTGATGGGTCTTCACTGCACACATGGAACTGTCCATGTTTTGGATTGATGTTGCCTGAATGACCTGCCACTACATGTGACTTCTAACATGGGGATTATCAGTAGGTGGGCCAGAAGATAACTTCTCTTCTGACTGAATGGGCAGTTTAAGGTCTCCATATTATCTCTAATATAGCCAACGAATTGCACATAATCTGCACTGCAAATCAAGTGGGCCCCCAAAATACCATTGGTGAGACTGTATTGCACTGCTGCTTTCACAAGCTCACCCTAGTCAAGGATTCTGAGGCTGGAATGTGATCCCCACATCTCCATTCAAGACCTTCCACTTGTGCTTTCCCAGCATGCTTCAGTGTTTCTTATTGGTTCCTTTCCTTATCTTTGTAACTTCTCTCTTCATTAAATTATCTTCAAAACCCCACATTAGTTACCTTGCATTTTCTATTGGGGACCTAATGAATGCAGTGACACAACTCAGGAATAGAATCAGAGGGATGATGTTTCTATTAAATAGCTAATGAGTGATTGCCAATAGGAAACAGACCTGGGGAAGGTGTAGTTACACTTGCTTATTTCATCTTCATTCTGTGATACCCTTTCTGTAGACTTTCCAACAAAATCTAGCAGTAGTTCCTGATTATCCTCCTGGAAGCCTGTGGATATATATTTTTTTCTTTTATAGAAAAGCAATTGATGTTAATTTTATTTACTTATACAAAACTATTTTCCAAATATTGTTGGAAGAGAAATGTAGGGTAGGAGGCTCAGGAAATATTTTAATGCTTAAAAAAAATTACGTACCATGTGATTTTAAACTTTGCAAACTTTCCCATACATAAGCTTACTTTTGCTAAAATGCAAATCAAATAAAATGCTTCTAGATTATGCATGGGAGTGTTGCTGGAGAGAAATAGCAGAGGGAATAGGGCCCTTCAGAGATAATCTTCTGTGGATAAGTGATTAAGCACTAGAATGGATATCATAGTCAAAGTCTAGCCTCATTTGTTTTACTGATGCTGCTTCATTTAGGCAAAATGCCTCTTTATATCTTAGGGAATTAGGTAATGAATTAGAAGAATAGTTAAAGGAAAAAATACATAGATTAGAGAGTCATTCCAGTGAAGCTAGGGAGTGAATGGATATTTAAGTTACTCTCAGATTCATTAGTCTTAGTGTCTATTTCTATAAAATTCAGAATCACAGTCACATAAATACAATTATTATACTTAAATAAATCAAGAAAGTTTCATTTTCAAAAATGTCAGATGTTCTGTATTTCTCTGCTGGCAGTATAAATCTGAAGTTGATCTATGCTAAACATCTGTCAAAAATACACATTTGTTTAACGGAATCACTAGTAGTTCAAAAATAAAGTGCTTTGAATAACACATCAGTAAGCAAAAAGTTTGTTCATTCTATTTAAAAATGCACTAAGTACCCCACAAAATACTATAAATTTTTATAAATGTGTTCATTATGAGGTAAAATTTCATCATAAAAATCTGTCTTATTTAGACAAAAATCTGTCTTATAGATGGAACTTAAAAACCAAAAAAATGCCAAATAAAAGTGGAAAGTACTTCCTTCCTTTCATTATCCTAGTCTAATTTCTTCTAATTTAGAAGCTGTTCACAAACATAAAAACAACAATCAACTAATACTTTTTAACTACATTCACTCTTTATGGAAAAAAAAAATCAAAATTATCTGTAGTCTTCAAGGAAAAAGGGGATTAGAAACTTATTTGACCGGACAGAGGATTTATAAAATTTTCCTCAGGTTAAAAGATAAAACATTGCAGGAATTAGGTTGAAAACATAATTTAGCTTTCCCCAAATGTATTTTCATTGTATTTTTCTATTTTAGATTTCTAGACATTTGCTTTTGAGTTCTTGTTAGAGAAATAATTGCACAAACTTGAAAAATATAGCCACATGGATTCTTTCATCACTGTTTCTTCCTGGCACTGAAAATTTTTTTCCTGGATGTCAGTAGCAAAAGATTATGGCTGTAACCTGCTGGGGTAAATATAGTACATTGTAAATAAAATGCTATCAGTTCAGTGGTTGAGAATATTTGTTTTTCGCCCCACACTTAACAATAGCACCAAAAATGTGTAACACCACAAAATGTTCATTTCTCACTCTGAGTACTATTTAAGACTTTCAGTGGCTTATTTTAGAAATTGCAAGATTTTAAAAGCCTCCTTAACATATGGCAAGATGAAGTGGTAGCCTGTGATTATTTTTATTTCAGTTTTAGGCTAATTTTCTGCCAGTTGCTTTGCTGAGTTTTTTGTTTGTTTGTTTGTTTTCTCAGCAGTTAATTTATTTAAGAAGATACTTGAAGATCACTTCCTTGGTTTCTCTTTTTCTATTGTTTCATTATTTATTATTCTGCTTAGGAAATATTTTTGAAGTACAAGACGGGAAAGAGCAATATTAGTGGTATTACACTTAGGATTCTGCAACAATTTAGCTGTCATATTTGAATCTCTCAAGTCAGAAAGCTATCAAAGATCAAGAGATGAGTGTCAGGAATCTGTGGTGAGAAAAGAAAGAAGAACTTAATAGAGTGTTCTAAAGACTCTCCTAAGTTGTGTTTCCTCATTATAGGAAGGTTTCTTATCTGTAGTTAGGATAAATTATTTTGAGTAGAAGAAAGATAGTGCAAGATGAGCTAAAACTCAAAAATATATTAATATTGAAATACTGTACACTTTATTTATGAATTGATTTATTTTTAAATGTCTTTATTAAATTCATTAAAAGTTGCCGTAGATAGGAGGATTAAGAGGTACAAACTGCTGGGCTTCCCTGGTGGCACAGTGGTTGAGAATCTGCCTGCCAATGCAGGGGACACGGGTTCGAGCCCTGGTCTGGGAAGATCCCACATGCCGCAGAGTAACTGGGCCCGTGAGCCACAACTACTGAGCCTGCGCATCTGGAGCCTGTGCTCCACAACAAGAGAGGCCGCAATAGTGAGAGGCCCGCGCACCACGATGAAGAGTGGCCCCCGCTCACTGCAACTAGAGAAAGCCCTCGCACAGAAACGAAGACACAAAACAGCCAAAAATAAATAACTAAATAAATAAATTAAAAAAAAAAAAAGAGGTACAAACTGCTAAGTGTAAAATAGGTAAGTTACAAGGATATAATTTACAGCACAGGGAGTATAGCCAATATCTTATAATAACTTTAAATGGGGTATAATCTATAAAAATGTTAAAAAACTATGTTGTACATCTGAAATTAATATAATATTGTCAGTTATACTTAAAATATGTATATATAGCCATCCTTGAAAAATTACCCTAAATAGCAAATTTCATGAAAAGTACTATCTTCTTAAAAAAATTTTTTACTGAAATATAGCTGATTTACAATGTTGTGTTAGTTTCAGGTGTACAGCAAATTGATTCAGTTATACATATATATACATAAATATATATATATTTTATATATCTTTTTAAAAGAAAAAGGTTAGTTAGAAGTGACATGGTTTTATATATTGCAAATACCTATAATGTCTGTCTTAATAATGACAGCTGAATACTTATATCAACTTTTCTGTATTCAATATGCTGCAACATATTATTTCAGTATATGAAGAAAATGCAGCCTCACTCAGATATGAGTGAAAGATAGGAAAAAAAGAAATATTAAAAAATCATTCATATAATTGAGACTATTCTTCTTTGATATAACACCAAAATTTGGCAGGTGGTAGTTTGTTAAAGGTTAGTCACAATATGGAATCTGAAACCGTGTCAGTGGACTTTTCATACTCTGTTACATAAAAATCCCTTGGTCTCCCTTAACCTTTTAATATATCTTTTACCTGTGCATGATTTTCACCATTTGGAAATTATTGGTTCACTGAATTATACAGTCCATCCAAATGTTGACACATTTCATTTTACAATATCAAATCAATATCAAAAAAAAATCACACTTATTAATATCACCATTGATCTCATCAGAAAATTCTTTAAGTATTGACATGTTGAATTAATTGTGGCAGACATCAGTTTTCCAAAATCCTAACTTTTGTTTGAAATCTTCAATTATATTTTTGGTAACATACTTGTTGATTGTTTTCCTTGAAGTGATAAGCTCCTTTTGTTCATTTTCAGGAAAATGTCAAATATCCAAGTTTTAATAACCATATTTGTCTGTTAGTCATTCTTTTAAGTAAAGCTAGTGTTTCACGAAAAAAGGAGCTAGTTTACTTTTCAACTCAGACTATTACACAAATAATTTTTCTTATCATATTTCAGAAAGCAAAAGTTCTCACTTTATGCATATTTCTCATTTTGTCACACCATGAATTGTGCAGCATCTGTGCAAATGTCAACATAGTAAATAATATCTTAGTATTATTATGAAAATAGTTTAGCTGCAGTGGATTCAGGGAAAGTGTCTTGGGGACCCATAGAGCTCTATGGACCACACTTTGAGAACCACTGCTTTAGAAAATGTACCAGGCCCTTCACAGACATTATTGCAAGGCATCTTTGCAGCAAGCCCATGTGGTACAAACTGACTTTCTTCATTTTTCAGATTTTCCTTTATTTTACAGATAAAAATTACGAATTTTCAGTAACTTGCTCACTCCACTGATCTGGATCCTCCAGTATGAGCTCAAAAATCTTTAGGATATATTGTCAGTTTTTCATTTATATACTGGAAAAAGTTACTATTTATCATCTATATATTTTGCGATGATTAAATTAAAAGTCACGGATGGGCTGGTTCTTTGAAGGCAGTGAATAATTCATTTTGGATATTCTGATTAATCCTGACCCTTGGCTACATGAGGGAAAACAAGTGTGAAATATTTCCTTCCCTTTTTACCAGTAGCTCTCACATACTGCTTCCACTAGGTGGCGCTGAGATTCAGAAAGGGGTCTGGGGTGGGTAGTTGGAGCAGCTGGGAGGTGTGAGACAGACCTATCTCCAAGAAGTTGAAGGAAACCCATCCAGCAAATAGATATGTTTGACAACTATCTGAGCAATCGCCAGGTGGCAGGGAGGTCCAAACATGGAGTATCTATGGATGGGGAGAACCCAGTAACAGGAAACCCAGAAGCAAGGAGTTCTCACATCAGGGAAGATTGCCAGTATCTCCCAAGGCTTCCTGGTGGTCTGAGGTTAAGCTGCAGAGGCTGGGACTGTAACAAGGAAAGGTCGCTGAGGAATAAAACAAGCCATCAGGAGCCAGCAGTACTAGTACCCTCCAGGTCTGAAAGAAGACATTGGGCATAAATCTCAATTACTGCTCTACCCATAACAGTGTTAATGATAATATTAATTGTAATGCTATTACCATTTACTGCTGACTTACTGAGTTTCAAATACTATGCAGAGCACTTTAAGCATTCTGTCTCATTTAATCCTTGAACTTTGCAAAGGGTTATTACTATGTGCATTTACAGATGGCTAAGTTGGAATGCAGGTTAAACAGTGTGTTTCCTAACCTGTGTGTTTCCTAAAAACATACAGCTGGTAATTAATGGGGCTAAGGAATAAACCTCTCTGTGCACCTATCTCCCTAGCTTCCTGCTGTGCTGCTGCTAATACCTGTGAATCTGGTTCTATTATTGGAGGTTCTTATGAAATACATATGTGAAAATTCAGGAAGCAGAAGAGGGAGTTGAGTCAAAATGTTTCAATTTCATTCATTAAGTACTCACTCCCTAGGCTTTACTTTTTAATGGGTAGAATTAATTAAAATCCAGAATATAATCAAAATGATTTCTGTTTTTTTCTAATATTATAAACAGATTTTTTGAGTAATATGAAATATTTTAACTTATGTATATTTTGAATGCATTTTTTAACACAATTACATGTGAATAGAAAACAGCACATGTTAAAATTATGCTTCTTTGTTCTCAGAAATGAATTGGAATTTTGTTACCTGGAATGAGAATAGAGGACCAATTTTTTAAAAGTGACTGACTTCTGGGGAAAACACAACCTTAGTAATTTCACATTTTGGACAAGTTGAGCAGGTTCTGACAAAGTTTCATGTTCATGCTTCCTACAGGGTAGCAATAAGTAGGATTTACACCAGAGAAAAATATAAAGCTTCAAACAGAAACAGATGATAAAATGTGTCTTGCAGTAACAATAGCACCCTATGTCAATAAAGAAGCAATAAATTCAAGTAGATACCCGGTTTGCCAGATCACACTATAGTATTTTAGAAAAATCACACAGACACACGGATTTGTCTTTCAGTAAATAACCAAGTTTGAGATTACCAAATCAATATTTTCCATTATATGCAAAGACTTCTAAATCTATAGTATATAAAAAATACGTGAACTACTTGTATTAAGGCAAGGAGAACTCAAAACGCTCATTTTCACAAACGTAGCTCAGAGTCAAGGTTAATCAGAGTTTGAAATGAGTTAAATAGCTCCTTTAGAAAGTCAGCTAAATAAAAGAAATGAACCAGCCTTTTCCATTTTTTTTAACATTTCAACCAGAGTCAAATTAGTTAGTTCAAAATAAGGTCAATTCTTTGCCATTTGGGTTATATTAAAATAGCTATTTTGGGAAAATAGCATACCACTAAATGACATTACCTATTAGCCTTTAATATATATTAAATATACAGGGCAACTAATTTCATTTATATTTTTTGATTTGATTTGATTTTAATACACTGTTCCTCTGTCTTGTTTCAGTTACTCTCTGGTGTAAATGCCAGTTTTAGATTGAACTGTATTAATCTTTTGGAGAAATTTGAATGCTGGGCTTTTTCTACTTTCCTTGGAGTTTTTTGATTTCAACTATTTGTTTGCAGGATGTTATTGGCAGGGAAATCTCAATACAAGCTCTGTTTCACTCATTTACTAAACATGTATTTATCATTCACCTCCTATGTGCCAGCACTGTGCTAGCCAATGATTCTGTGTCAGTGAATAATACAGAGCTGTTTTTCCTTTATATTCCCATGAATGTCATTTTAGTAAGAAAAACTAATAACAAACAAGCTATTACTGTAGTCATGTATGTAATAAAGCAGAAGTTCAGGGCTTTGTTGGAGCATCTGTCATAAGGATTCACCTTTGTCTTACAGGGATAAGGTTCAGAGGATAGGTAGAATTACAAGGTACTATTTCAGAAAGAAATCTGTATAAAGTCTTTGGAGGCAGGTTAGAGTGCATCTCAGGACAAATGAAATTTGAGGTACCTGAGACCTGTCAGCTGAGGGTCTGTCTTAAAAATAATTTTAGCAAGTTTGAATTTTATCCTAAAGTCTTTGGGAACTTATTGAAGGACATTAAGTACAAGAAAAATAGAGTTAAAATGTAGTTTTGGGTAGACTTATGGTACTTGGATGTAAGATGGAGAATAATTTGGGCTGTGATGGAGTTTGAGGATGTAAGGGAAGAGAAACAGGAGGCCATTTCGGTTGTCTGAGTGACAGAACATGGTGGCTTAGTCTGGCCTGATAGTACTTCGTGTAGTGAGGTCCATGCTCCAAACAACTCAACTTCTCACACAAAACCTATGAAATGTGATTTTCCTGGGAAGTCCCTTATGAGTCCTTCACATTACGAAAGAAGATCTAACCCTAGAATGCCCTGGAAACTTAATTTTTTTAATTAATCCTCTTGACTGTACCTTGAAATAAAATATTGTCTACTGAAGATTTTTTGGCCATTTGCTTGTTTATTTTACTGAAGGAGTAATTTTAAGATGTTTAGAGAGGCTTAGTAGTATCAAATGAAATTTGGTATTTAAGCAGTTTTTTTTCTGTTTTGTCCATGTTTTATTTGCATGCTCTGCCTATGATTAATGAAGACCCTGTTTTAGTAGAATCAGTAGATAGATAGATAGATAGATAGATAGATAGATAGATAGATAGACAGATAGATGTCTATGTATAGTATTTGTAAGTAAAGAAGTATTTTTGGTAAATAAGCCAAGTTTTTAGCTACAGGGAAATTATTTTACAAATTAACATTTTACTTTATCAGAAAGTATTACAGGGAGCAAGGCACTTTGCAATCACTATCTCATTAGATACATGGAATAGATATTTCATCTTTTCTTACTTTTTAAATTAGTATTCTTCCTTTAACCTAAACAGTAAAGAGTAAACGACAGCTGGTCAAATTAATAATAACTTTTGGAGAAGTTTTTAGATATTAATTATAAGGCAAATGGTAATTTTAGATACTTTATCATGAGGGAAAAACAGAATCACTGACAAAGAGCATAGCAGAGAAATGTATTTTTAGTATTTGATTATCATCTCGGAGATCTAACAGATATCACAACAAAACAGACAAATGATACGTGCCTTTACAAAGGCAAAAGATTTACCAAAGTAAACTTTTATCATTGTAAAATTCTTTTTTAAAAAAATTTTAACTGACCCTAATAATTACAAACACACCACTGTTCCTGCTTACATTTATGACAGGATGCAATTTCATTTTTAAATTCATTCAAACACAGTCCAGGGTAAATGAGAAATAAAGTACTTGGTCAGATTGTCAGAGGCAAGCTGACATTTGGTAAAGAAGGTCACTGGAGTCTAAATGTATGGACACTGGCTCCTAAGGGAACTGAGAAGTGCTCGCTCTATGTCACACACATACTTCAGTTTTCTCCCTCACCATGAAAAGATCTTGAGACCAAATACTAAGGTTGTAAGTTAAACTAATAAAAGGGAGACAGGTCCAAACCATGACTCTGAACAAGATCTAACCTCACTGACTCTCAAGAGGGTTTAATCCAAATAGCTAATCATGAAACAGATGCTCATCCAAATAATTATGACACGGATTTATCCCCAATCATATACAAAATAAATGTAGTATTATTTTAATTTGAATAATCTAATTTCTTATTATATTCTAATTCTAAAATATATTTCTAATAATTTCTTTTATATAAATATATGCATATATATTCTTTTAAATAGGGGAATTTTATAACTAATATTTTTTATTTATAATAATGTTTTATAACTGATTTATAAGAAAACAGTGGAAAGAAGGAGAAGGGCGATAATCTGGGGACAAAATCCACAGCAAGGAAGCACTGGAACAGACAATTGAAATAACTTAGTCCATCCATCTTATTTTTCAAATAGGAAACAAATAGATCATTTCTTAATTAGAATTAAGATGTAGTCCTCATAAATCTGTTTAGTGTTTTTCCCATGACATTATCTCATGACTTCTGTAGTCATTGCTTAATCTGACATTTAAGACATTGAACAAAGTCTTTGATCCTGTAACAGGTCACATGTACCCCAATGGAAAAAAAAATCTGTTAGTTTAGAGAGCTGATACAGAAGTGCATTAGTTAGCTGGCCACTACTAAGGTTGAATAGTTGTGTGATCTTACTAGGTCATTGAGAAGAGCTTATGAAGTACATTACACAACTTTCTGCCCAAGGAAAGAAAGGAGGAACCATTTGTCAATTGAATCTCATCCACTGTTGGTCAAAGATGGCTCCATGGGGTATGAATTCCCCTCACATATGAGTTGAGTGTGCAGGAATGCCCATATGGTTGCTCTGAATGCCCCAGCCTGCCCACCAGTGAAGCCCCAGGGCAGGAATCAGGAGACACACAGATTAACACGAGTCAAGATACTGTTAAGTTGCACATGCATGAAATTAGACAGTCAGTACAGAACTTGCCACTGCAGCACTGGTTAGAATAAGTGGTGGGTATGGGAAGATTGGCAGTGTGCATAAGAAATGTCTGATATAGATCCTATCATCACGGTTATATGGATGATGACCTACAGGCTCAGGAAGCCTAAGTTACCAAAAGCCACATGTTGGAAAGTAGCAGAGCCAGATTTCTGTATGATTCTAGAGCCCATGTTTGGAACCACTGAGTGTTGCTTTCTCAGGCATATATTGTTATTAAAGAAAACTTACATAATATATACCCAGCAGAACTTTTTCAGGTTGAGGTAGCTGCAGTAATTTTTCCCCTTTGTATTGCTTATAAAGCATGATTAAGATAAGGATGTAGGGCTCCGTGACCTCAGAGAGCCACTTCTAGATGAGGAGGTAAAACTCATCAAGAAGATGGGACAGTCTCTTCAATAAGTGGTGCTGGGAAAACTGGACAGCTACATGTAAAAGAATGAAATTAGAACGTTTTCTAACACCATGTACAAAAATAAACCCAAAATGGATTAAAGACCTAAATGTAAGACCAGAAACCATAAAACTCCTAGAGAAAAACATAGGCAGAACAGTCTGACATAAATCACAACAATATTTTTTCTTTGGATCAGTCTCCTAAAGCAAAGGAAATAAAAGTAAAAATAAAGAAATGGGACCTAATTAAACTTAAAAGCCTTTGCACAGCAAAGGAAACCATCAACAAAGTGAAAAGACAACCTACTAAATGTGAGAAAATATTTGTAAATGATATGACCAATAAGGGGTTAATATCCAACATATATAAACAGCTCATACAACTCAACATCAAAAAAAAAAAAAAAAAAACCCAAAAACAACAAACTACTTGATTAAAAAATGGGCAGAAGACCTGAATACACATTTTTCCAAAGAGGACATCTGGATGGCCAACAGGCACATGAAAAGATGCTTAACATTGCTAATCATCAGGGAAATGCACATCAAAACCACAATGAGATATCACCTTACACCTGTCAGAATGGCTATCATCAAAAAGACCACAAATAACAAGTGTTTGCGAGGATGTGAAGAAAAGGGAATGCTCATATACCATTGGCAAGAATGTAAATTGGTGCAGCCACTGTGGAAAACAGTATGAAGATTTTTCAAAAAATTAAGAATGGAACTACCATATGACCCAGCAATTCCATTCCTGGGTATATATCTGAAAAAAACAAAAACACTAATTCAAAAAGATACATGCACCCCAATGTTCATAGCAGTATTATTTACAATTGCTCAGATAATGGAAGCAACCTATGTGTCCATCAACCGATGAATGGATAAAGAAGATGTGACACACACATACACACACACACACACACACACACACAAAATGGAATATTATTCAGCCATAAAAAAGAATGAAATTTTGCCATTTACAATAACATGGATGGACTTGGAGGGTGTTATGCTAAGTGAAATAAGCCAGACAGAGAAAGACAAATACTGTATGATATCACTTATATGTGGAATCTAAAAAGTACAACAATCTAGTGAATATAACAAAAAAGAGGCTCACAGATATAGAGAACAAACCAGTGGTTCCCAGTGGGGAGAAGGAAGAAGGGAGGGGTAATATAGGAGTAGAGGATTAAGAGGAACAAACTATTACGTATAAAATAAGCTGTAAGGATATATTGTACAGCATGGGGAATATAGCCAATATTTTATAATAACTATAAATGGAATATAATCTTTAAAAATTGTGAATACTATATTGTATACCTGTAAAATATAATATTGTACGTTAACTACATGCAATTAAAAAATTGTAAAAAAGTAAAAAGTGTAAACAAAATAAAGTGAAATAAAATGGAAAAAAGAAGATGGGAGAACACCTTAGTAACCTCTGCAGATGGCTGGCCCCCAGGCTGGCCTGGGCAAGTATCTCTTTGACAGCATCACCCTCAAGCACAACTAGGAGCTTCTGGAAATCAGCAGCCTTGAGGAGCCCCTCTGCATCCCCCTGGTGTCAGGGCGCTGCCTGGGTCTCTTCCTGCTGCACTAGGCAGCTTTTTAACTGCCCTGGAGCCCTCTCCCAAGTTGTGGACCAAATGGAAATAAAGCTTTTTGCAGGAAAAAACATGATTCAAGGTTATGATTGATAACCAAACAGCTGGGAATTGCTTCCACAACTGCTGAATCCATGAAGATATCTATTTGTTAAAGTAAAGTGATAGGATGCCTTTGTGCTTCTCTGAGAAGACCTTAGGATTCTAACCACAAACCAATAACCAGAAATATGGATGCATTTTATTTGTTCCTGGGTTAGGGAGAAAAGAACTGTCCACGAGGCAGTCAAAGGTTTCCTCAGTGTGCAAATCCAGCCCAGTCCCAAGTCTCTACCATGATTTCCCTGACCTGCCTGCTAAGAGAACACGTGATCATCTCAATACCAATGAGATACTGTGGGCACTGCCAGAGTAAAAGAGAGCTCAGTCCAGCCATGCTGGAGGGGTCATGTTTCCACTGCCTTTAGAGCTACTGGATGACTGATCCTGGAAACCCCTGCTGCCTGATATTCCAGGTCCTTAGGACTTCAGTCTGAGTGTGGAGGGGAGGGCAGGGCCCAGGTATTCTCTCCATTGAATTCACTTTTCTTTCCTTCTGAGCTTGAAAATTACCTCTTGGACCTTCAACATGCATTTACTGGTCTTAAAAAAATTATGAATGCTAAAAATTCTAATTGCCTACATCAAAGGGCTTCAGTCTAAACCCAAGTTATTAACTCACAGAAACAGAGAAAAACAAGAATTGCTATAAAATCCAGGGTAGACTCACTCGCAGTGGCAGTCCTGTCAGTCACATGTGTGCTGGTGGCTTGAAATTTCACTCCTCTGCATCGACCAAATTGACTTTATCCCACCAACCCCAAAACAAACAAATGAGCGACCACTGATTTTACACATCAAGTGTGTCTTTGCCTATCACTATAGCAAATTGTAATCTTAATTACAATCTACAATGTCAGAAAAATACCTCCTTTTACTTTCTCTACCCTGAATGTTGAAGACCTTAGGACTATTAAAATGCAAAAGAAATTTGTTATTATAATATAAAAGCCTTCGTGGTACAGTCAATACATTTTCAAGTCTCCTTTTTTTCCCATTTTCCCTACATGAATTGATGCCTTCAATATAGTTTCAATTATGTTAAATACAAGCAATCAATGGTGTCTAAACAAGTGGTTGTCAAAGCAATGTTTTATAAGTAAGATTGTATGTGTTTCTTATTTTATTCAAAGATATAAAAATATAGAAAATACTTTTATATCTAGTAAATATTTTTATATCTAGTAGAATTCCTCTTTCTCCCTCTCAGCCCTATACTTCATAATAGTGAAGACAGAATGCCTACTTTTCTACGCTCCTCCAACTTGAGGGAAAATGAAGATGATGATGGTG
Organism: Eubalaena glacialis; assembly: GCF_028564815.1. NCBI lineage: Eukaryota > Metazoa > Chordata > Mammalia > Artiodactyla > Balaenidae > Eubalaena > Eubalaena glacialis. The sequence goes on along the minus strand of NC_083724.1, from coordinate 80,658,035 downwards.
TGTGTGTGTGTGTGCGTGTGTGTTTTGTGGGAAGGGATGTTTGTATTCAGGCAGTTACAGCTTACTGATAAAGTATTGGTAGTTAAGTTTTCAAGTATTCCTTCCTGTTTTCTGAGTGAAGCTGCCTATCTCACCATGGTGTCCTACCTCTATTCCCAAAGTCTCTTTAGAAATTAGCACAGAGATGGTGATTTTTTGTTGTTGTTGTTCACTCTTTGGCCATTCTTCTCTCTTTCCCATATAATGTGTTTGAAATTGTGTCCTAATTATAGTTCAAGTACATATTAATTTGTTCATCCCTCATTTTAATTTTATGCATAGATTCATTCATTCATACATATGTAGTTAGTGAATTCATAAATTTGGCTAATAGCTATTGTTTTTTTATTGAAGTATAGTTGATTTACAATGTTGTGTTAGTTACAGGTATACAGCAAAGTGATTCAGCTTATATATATATATATATATATATATATATATATATATTCTTTTTCAGATTCTTTTCTATTATAGGTTATGATAAGATATGAATGTAGTTCCCTGTGCTATACAGTAGGTCTTTGTTGTTTATCTATTTTATATACAGTAGTGTGTATCTGTTAATGACAAACTCTTCATTCATCCTCTGCCCTGCCCCCAGCTTCCCCTTTGGTAACCGTAAGTTTGTTTTCTATGTGAGTCTATTTCTGTTTTGTAAATAAGTTCATTTATATCATTTTTTTTTTTTTAGATTCCACATATAAGTGATATCATGTGATATTTGTCTTTCTCTGACTTACTTCACCTAGTATGATAATCTCTCTAGGTCCATTTTATTGCTTTTTTAAAAATATGATGCAGGCACTATAATAAGTAAATAGATCTCAAAAATAAAAACAAAACTAAGCTTCTGTCCTTGAAGATCTTCCAGTGTGTTATAATACAGATTGGCCCTTTTTTTAAACATTCGAATATAAAAATACCAAGCCTGATTAGGGAGATACATGCAGAGAGTAAAGGAGCACAGAGAGGGTGCCCAGAGGAGTGGGGTGAGATATTGTTCAACTGAATCTTAAAGGCCCAAGTAACAGCTCTGGATACTTTAAAAACATATCATTAGGCTTACTGTTGTAGACTTGATTAAAAGTTAAGGTTGAACTTTAAAAATCATAGTCACAGCTTTAAAGAGGATAGAATTTTAACACACATTTAGGATAATAAATCCTGTCTCTTTCAGAGTCCCATTCCTGCCCGTGTCCAACCTCCAGGTCCTTAAGAAACGGATGTCATGTATTGATTGCTTTAGCCTGTGTTGACCTCTAACTGTCTCTAATCCAACCTATAAGCCATTGACTTCCTTAGAAGCATAATAAAATCAGACTGATTCTCCAGAAACCTAACTCACCCTGTAAAGGACAAATACAGACATTGTGTCCATTGTGGGGTTTTTGACTCCAGTGTTAAAGGAGTGTTCTGTTTAACACCACTAAAAACAAACTGACAATACACTTATTTCTGTAATAATTTTTCTTTTTTAGAAAAAATAAGCTAGTTTTTTTCCCTTAATGCAACAAACATTTTATATGGCTCATTAGTTTGTATGTGAATAGACTTACTTAACCATGCTAAAAACTTGAAGTCAGGGTTCTAATTTATTGGATTCAAAAGAAAAGGAAAATACTAAATTAACCTGCTAGAGATTTTGACTTTTAACATGAATTTACTCATGGGAAAGGAACTCATTTCCATATCTTTTGTAAAGCATCTGGCATAATAGTGCCCACTTGGAATATTCATGGCATCTGGACCGTCTTACAATTATATTCAGTTATCAATGAGGAAACAGACTGTAAGAAGTTAAATTACATGCCCAGTGTGACAAGATGAACGATGAAGACTGTGACCTGTGTAACACTAAATACTGAAAATACCACACTGTCTGTTCTTACTATTTTCTTAAAGCTTTCTTTATAGACAAAGGCAAAGAGGAAACAGGCTAATTCTACACAAATCAATGCATGGCAGATCCATTCAAGTAGATAGTTTTTGTTTGATTTCATTGAGAAAAACAGTTGCATCTCTCTTAATTCTGACTATATGAATAAATCAGGGTCATAAAAATGAATCAAACAACACAGAAATCAAAATAACCTGAAATCTCAATATCTTGAAACACAGTACACTGATATTTTGCTGGCTGTCCTCTAATATATATCTTTATGAATATGAACATGTACATTATACTACATATATGCACAGAATCATATCAGACACAGGATTATACAAAGGCTAAATTTTTAGGGCATCTTTTTTCTTGGCATGTCTAACCTGTCTCTTTCTCTCTTCCTGTTTCCCAGGTGACTAGTATTTCACAAGCTTTCTTCAATGCCATGCAGTCATATACATATACACCTATTTGGTAATTGTCATTATTCATTTATAGAAATAGGGTTACACTGCATATATTTCTGTATATCTAGCTTTATCCACTTTACCCAGATGACAGTTACCCTAATGTAATTCTCATAGAATTCACGTGCCATAATTTTTTCCATAATTTTCCTGTTCCTGAAATGTCCCTTTTTTCTCTAGATATTTTTGTCATGACAAACTGTATTATAATAAACATCTTGGTGTTTGTGTATGTGTGCGTTATTATGGACTGCAGTGAATGAGTATATATTCTTATGGACTGAGTGTGTGTGGGTATGTGCACACATTTTTCCAACAGCTTTATTGAGATATAATTCATATATCATAAAATTCACCCTTTAAAGTGTATAATTTGGTTGTATTTATGTGCAGACATTACCGTTATCTAAATTTAGAACCTTGTCATCACCCCAGAAAGAAATACTGTCATCCATTGGCGGTCCCTCTCATTTCTCTTCCCCCCATTAATCTGTTTGTTGCTATGAATTTGTATATACTGAATATTTCATATAGATGGAATCATAAAATATGTGGCCTATTAAGGTTGGCTTCGTTCACGTCACATTTTCAGACTTCATGTTGCAGCATATGTAGATACTTCATTCTTTTTTATTGGTGAGTAAGATTCCGTTGTAAGAATACACCATATTTTTTTATCCATTCATCAGTTGATGGACATTTCAATCATTTCCACTTTGGGCTATAATATATGATTCTACTTTGAATATTAGTGTACAACATTTTGTGTGAAAATTTGCTTTCAATACTCTTGGGTGTATATGTTGGAGTGGAATTGCTGGATCACATAAGAAGTCTATGTTTAAAATTTGAAGGATGGCCAAACTGTTTTCCAAAGTGACTACATTATTTTAATTCCACCAGTATGTAAGAATGATTTCTCTACATCCTCACCTCCACTTTTTATTTCCTGTCTTTAAAATTTTAATCATTCTGAGGGGGCGTGAAGTAAGCTCTTATTGTGGTTTTGATTGGCATTTCCTTCATTACTAATGATGCTGAGTATCTTTAATGTGCTTATTGGTCATTTATACTTTTTTTTTTTGGATTAGAAGTCTATTCAAGTATTTTGTCCTTTAAAAAATTGTCTGTTGTTGAGTTATAAGTGTTCTTTATATATTCAGGATATAAGTACCTTATCAGATATATGATTTGTAAATATTTTCTCCCATTCTGTGGCTTTTCTTTTCACTTTCTTGATGGTGACCTTTTACTACATTAACAATTTTTCTTTTTCCATGAATCCTAACATACCTTTGTTTTCTTTGTCACTTGGGCTTTTGGTATATCTCAGAAACAATTGCCTAATCCAATATCACAAATATGTATGTCTATCTTTTGGGGAAGATTATATTGTTTTTAGACCTTACATGTAGGTCTTTACACACTATTCCATCTGCCCCTTTTCCCTCACTACACTGAGACGTTTAAATCTTAATGTCTTAATATAAGGGTTTATTCTAGACTTTCAGTTTTATTCCGTTGGTATGTCTGTCCTTCTGTCAGTGCTGCACTGTCTTGATTTCTGTAGATTTGTTGTAAGTTTTGAAATAGAGAAATAAAAGTCCTCCTCCTCTGTTCTTCTTTTTCAAGATTGTTTTGACTCTTCTGGGTCCCTTGCATATTCATATGAATTTTAGGATCATCTTGTCCATTTCTGAAAAAGAGCCAGGTGGGGTTTTGATAACAAGTGGTTTGAAACTTTAGATTAATTTGGGCATGTTGCCATTTTAACATTACTAAATTCTCCAGTCCATGGATGTGGGAGGTCTTTCCATTCATTTAATTCTTCCTTAGTTTCTTTCATCAGTGTTTTGTAATTTTCAGTGACTCCCCATATTTGCCCATCTGTCTCTCTGATCTTAGGGACAGCAGCTTCCCCCATGTCCTTCCCTCTCTTCTGGATCCAAGAATAGCTGTTTTTTTTCTTCCTGGTATGTTGAGCTTTTTAATTTTTGTTAGGATGGAGTAGCTACTTCCAAGCTTCTGACATACAGAGCTAGTAACTAAAAGTCCCCTTTAATTCTTTAAATAAGATTTCCTTCAGCTCTTTGAAATATATTGAAAATAGCTGATTAAAAATTTTTTTTCTGGTTATTGCACTAAGAAGCTTCCTCAAAGATGGTTTCCATTGACTACTTTTTCTCTGCATGGGTCATGCTTTCCTGTTTCTTTGTGTTTCTCACATATATATGCACATATATATGTACATATATATTTATATATATATCAATTTTTTGAAATGACATTTTGAATAATACAATGTTTCAGTTCTAGAAATCTGATTTCCTTTCTCCTTAGGGTTTCTTTTTGTTAGTTTATTGCCTTTAACATTCATTTAGTGAATTTGCTGAACTAATTCTTTTTTTTTTTTTTTAAATGATATTCTTGTCTGCTTACATTCTTTTTTTTTTTTATGTATGTATGTATGTATGTATGGCTGTGTTGGGTCTTCGTTTCTGTGCGAGGGCTTTCTCTAGTTGTGGCAAGCGGGGGCCACTCTTCATCGCGGTGCGGGGGCCGCTCTTCATCGCGGTGCGCGGGCCTCTCACTATCGCGACATCTCGTTGCTGAGCACAGGCTGCAGACGCGCAGGCTCAGTAGTTGTGGCTCACGGGCCGAGTTGCTCTGCGGCATGTGGGATCTTCCCAGACCAGAGCTCGAACCCGCGTCCCCTGCATTGGTAGGCAGATTCTCAACCACTGCGCCGCCAGGGAAGCCCTGAACTAATTCTTAAAGATCAATATTCCTTCTCCTGTGATTTGCAGTCTGTCTTAGTCTTCACCTCCTGCTTGTCCAGGTCCTTGAGGTCAGTCAGAGGGGAGAGCTTTGGGCTTAGCCCTACACATGCATGTGGACTTCTACATCCCCTGGAATATGTCAGAGCTTTTCAAATTCCCTGTTCTCATTCACCAGTTTTCTTTCTTTCTTTTTTTAAAAAATTCTTTGATAAGACATTTGTTTGACCCAACTGGTTTTACCACCTCAGGCAGTTGTAATGTTAGCAGATGCCCCTGATTGATTTTGAAAAATGCGTTGGGGATTGGACTGTTTATAGCAGGGGTCCCCAACCCCCGGGCCATGGACCAATACTGGTCCGTGGCCTGTTAGGAACCGGGCTGCACAGCATGTGTGAACTGCGCATGCGAGGGATCTAGACTGCGCACTCCTTATGAGAATCTAATGCCTGATGATCTGAGGTGGAGCTGAGGTGGTGATGCTAGCGCTGGGGAGAGGCTGCAAATACAGATTATCATTAGCAGAGAGATTTGACTGCACAGAGACCATAATAAATCAATTGCTTGCAGACTCATATCAAAACCCTATCAGTGAGTGGCAAGTGAAAACAAGCTCAGGGCTCCCACTGATTCTGCATTATGGTGAGATGTATAATTATTTCATTATATATTACAATGTAATAATAATAGAAATAAAGTGCACAATAAATATAATGTGCTTGAATCATCCCGAAAGCATCCCCCCTCCCCCTGGTCTGTGGAAAAATTGTCTTCCACGTAACCGGTCCCTGGTGCCAAAAAGGTTGGGGACCGCTGGTTTATAGTAAGCAAGTTCTGAGTTAGGTCAAATAAAAACAAATCCTGGGAATGGGACTTTTTCAGGAATCTTCCAGACAATAGAAACTATTCTCTAGGAGGAGCTATCTGCAAATCATATATCCAATAAAGGGTTAATAGCCAAAATATATAAAGAACTCATACAACTCAACAACAATAAAAACCAAACAACCTGATTAAAAAATGGGCAGAGGAGCTAAATAGACACTTTTCCAAAGAAGACATATAGATGGACAACAGGTACATGAAAAGATGTTCAACATCACTAATAATCAGCAAAATGCAAATTAAAACCACAATGAGATATCACCTCATGCTTGTTAGAATGGCCATTATCAAAAAGGCAAGAAATAATAAGTGTTGGAGAGGGTGTGGAGAAAAGGGAACCCTCATACTTTATTGGTGGGAATGTAAGTTGGTACAGCCACTATGGAAAACAGTATGGAGATTCCTCAAAAGATTAAAAATAGAATTACCGTATGATCCAGCAACCCCACTTCTGGGTATTTATCCAAAGAATATGAAAACACTGATTCAAAAACATATATTTACTCCTATGTTCATAGCAGCATTGTTAATAATAGCCAAGATATGGAAACAACCTAAGTGCCCATCAGTGGATGAATGGATAAAGGAGATGTGAGATATAGACATATAGACATATATACACACACATATATACATACACACACACATATACACACACACATTGGAATATTACTCAGCCATTCAAAAAAAGATAAAAACTTGTCATTTGCAACCGTGTGGATGAAACTTGAGAGTATCTTGCTAAGTGAAATAAGTCAGATGTAGAAAGACAAATACTAAGTGTATCTTGCTAAGTGAAATAAGTGAAAGTGATGTAGAAAGACAAATACCATATGCTTTCACTCATGTGTGGAATATAAAAAGCAAGCAAGCAAACAAACAAAAACCCCAAATAAATAAAAAGCCAAACAAAAACACACATGTAGATACAGAGAACAGAGCAGTGGTTACCAGAAGGGAAGGGGTAGGACAAAGACTAAATGGGTAAAGAGTTCAACTGTATGGTAATGGATGGAAATTAAATTTTTGGTGATGAGCACACTGTAGTGTACAGTAAGTCCCCTACATACGAACGAGTTCTGTTCTGAGAGTGCATTTGTAGGTCCAATTTGTTCTTAAGTCCAACAAAGTTAGCCTAGGTACCCAATTAACACAATTGGCTATATAGTACTGTACTATACTATAGTATAATACTTGTCAGACAAATAATACATACAAAACAAACACAAAAAATAGACAAAACACTTTTAACCTTACAGTACAGTACCTTAAAAAGTACAGTAATACAGTACAACAGCTGGCATACAGGGGCTGGCATCAAGTGAACAGGCAAGAAGAGTTACTGACTAGAGGAGGGAAAGGAGGTAGGAGATGGTAGAGCTGAAGGATTGTCAGTGATAGGAGACAGAGGGCAAGCTGCAATTTCACTCACTCCTGACGTTGATGGCATAGGTTCTGATTCCTTGCTGGATTCAATTCTGTCTACCCTATGATCCAGTGATGTCTGGGTTGTAGCTCTTTTTTTCTCATCATAGATGACATGGTAGCATTGAATTGCATTCTGAACGGCTGCTGCAACCTTTGTGTACCGTTCTATGTTCAGGTCCTGTGCCTCAAAAACTAACAGCGCCTCCTCAAATAAAGAAAATCCCCTTACCATTTCCTGCATCATGGATCTTTTTGGTTCTTCAGTTACTTCTTCTTCCTCTTGTTTCTCTTCATCCTTTCTCTGGGCCTCCAATTCCTGGCGCTTCTTAGCAGTACCAGCTACATCACCACTGCTTTTATGCTTGCTTCTGGACATCTTGGGCTTGAAATAAAGATGCCGTACTACTGTTCTCTATACAGTACTGTACAGTAAAGTACACAAAAGCACAGCCACTTGTAGAGGATGTACACACGTGACAATGTACGCCAGACATGTGAACTAACTTACATGACTGGACATGCAAATGCACGTTCGCATCTTTGAAAGTTTTCAACTTGAAGGCTCGCATGTAGGGGACTTACCGTATACCAAAGTAGAAATATAAGGTTATACACATGAAGCTTGTATAATGTTATAAACCAGTGTTACCTCAATAAAAAAAAGATAGTAAATTATCTGGAGGTGGGGCTTTTGGGGAAACCCCAAACCGGTTCTCCCTCCTCTGGTGGCTCCTGGGTACCTGGTATATAACTGTTATGGTTGTGAGGTTAGTTTTCAAGGGTGCTGTGGAGCTGGGGAGCAAAGATGAGAATAGTACTGATTAAATGCTACAAAGCTCTCTGTTCTTACAAAACTCAGCCATTTTTCTGATGTGTTCAATGGGAGGCACTGGGTGTAAGAATATACAGAGGGTGAACAGATTGCTCCTTGGATTGTTGCCTTTGGTTAACTTACAGAGTTTTTAAAGTGTTGATTTTAATCATTTTTGCCATCATTCTCATTACTTTTATAGATGAAGAGAATTTTGTACATCTTTGCTGTCCCAGAAGAGCCTCAGTGTATACATGTTTTTTATGGACTACTGCTTTTATTTCTATGGGTTAGAATTCTAAAACTGGGATTCTCGGTTGAGGGATATACATATATTTAGTTACATTAATTATTACAGTTTGCTTTCTAGAATGGCTCTAAAAATCCACATTTGATTAAAAGCTTTGAGGCAAACATTTTTCTCTTTTTGTTTCAATCTGAGGGATTCAAAGTCTTATTGAATTTATTGAAATTCAAAGTCTTTTCATAGGTTCATTGACTGTATGGGTTTGAGCCTTCCTTTGCCTATTGATCTAGTAGAATGTCTTTTCTTCTTTTTAATGTATATTAAATACTTTGGAGTTTAATATTTATCTGTACAATTTTGAGTAGATTGGATAGAAATTTTTATAGTGAAAGAATTCCATATACTAAAACATTTCATAAAATTTTTCTAACAAAAGAAGAACTATTAAAAAAAAGAGTAACTGTCAGAAAAGCCGGTGAGGATACAATTTGGTATGGAGGAGAAAATAATTTCAAGAAAAAAATTACATGATGTTAATTTTGGAGCAAGTTTTCTCTTACAAGAAAGTTTTCCAAGTGCAATGTGTTTGATTTCTACTCCATTTTCTGAGTTGCAGAGAAAGTTCCAGAAACTTATTTTTCTCTACCCTTCAATACCCACTGCCTTGAACTCACCAGAAAAAAATCTCACTGTGGCCTTTATATTTATATCAACCAATAAAGGACATGTCGATTTCCCAGTGACCTGTCACTTACTGGGTCTGATCTCCATAATGTACTATGGATCTCCTATTGCTTCCTCTTCCTCCATGTCTGCCTAACTCCTGAAACCCTTGTGCTGTGTCTGAAATTATTTATTACCCAAAACTATTCTATATCTTTAACCTATCTCTGAAAGTTATCTTCTCCCTCCTATTAGGAAAGTTACCTTACAGCCTTGGGTCTCCTCTGAAGATATTGCTTCCTCCAGTACTTTCTCATGATGCCTGTTTTCTTCCTCTGTCCTTATTTCAGTAGGCCTAGAGTGGGTATCAGTATCCTCACTGACACTTTAAGAACATTCACTCTTTCTCCTCTCTTACACCCCTGGCTTTGAATCTCAAGCATCAGATTTGATCACACGTTACCCTCTTTGTGATCTATCAGCCCCTGAGTCATCCCCCTTCAGCTCCCTGTCACTCTCTCCAGTGATCTTCTCTTGAATGATCTTGCCTTCTACCCTACCTCCTGCCCTCATTCCTCACACCATCCTACTCTGAATGCCACCTCCTACCTTGCTAGCTCACTTCATTTAGTACCCCAGCCCAAATAATCCTTTGGCTCTTTCCAGAACTTCCAATGAATTGGTCCTAACACCTTTTCACTTTCCCTCACAACCACAATGCCCTCATTTCCTTCTATACCCAGAGTAAATTTCATGATAAATCACTATAAAAACAACCGGTGTACATCTCGACTTTCTTTTCCCTTGATCCTTCATCATATTTGCCCTTGGAAAAACTATAACCCTGGTTCAATACAACCATCCATCTGGTCCACCTTTATACTTGTGTAGCTAAGTATGGCTGGAAAAAAACATACCACCACACTGACTGATCATCTGCAAGATGGATTCAGTGCTGTCAAATATTCATATATCGCTCCTTCCACTTGCCTGGCTGATTAATTCCCATGTATACCTCTATCCCTAAGTTCACAAACCCTCCCCTTCCATCTTTACTCCCAGCAGATGGTTGATCTGTATGTCTACTTCACTGAGAAAATGTATGAAATCAGCAGAAAGCATCCACATACAGGCCTATCATCATCTGACCACGTACTCTGCTTTCCTTCTTATTACCAGTCATATTATTGCTGTCTCTATCCAAAGCCAGTTATAACACTTACGTAGTAGATGCTTGCCTGCTTTCCTATGCAAGGATGTTAGTCCAGAAAGCCTTTTCTTTCCTACATGGTTCTATTGCATTCACATGAGCCGTTAACAATCTCATCTTTCAGAAAAAAATTTTAAAAATCTATCTTGACCCCACTTGAAATGCCTACTAGTCCATTTATTTTCTAACCTTTGTAGAAAAATTCCTGTAAGTATTTTCTACACTTTATCTCTAAATCCTATTCTTCCACTCCATACTATTACTCTCAGTAATTGGGCCCCCCCAAATTCCCCAAAACCCAATGTAATGAACACCACTGTAATGAACACCATAATGCAAAACCCAGTGTCTATTTTTGGCTTTAATGTTACTTAACTTATCAGAAGTGTTTTTAAAAGTTTATCACTCATTTCTGTTTTATATACTTTATTCACTTGGTTTATATCACACAACACTCTTTCAGTTTTCCTATGGTTGCTGTTTATTTCTTTATCTCCTCTCCTGGCTCCTTCACCAATCCTTCATTTCATGATGTTAGGATGCCAGTGGTCCCTTACTCAGCCTTTGCACTTCTTTTTGTACACAGACCACATTGGTGATATTATTCAGTTTCATGCTTTAAATGCCTGTGTATCAGCTACATGTTGATAATTTCCTAATTTATATCTCCAGCTCAGACATTTCTCCCAAACTCCATGTATATGTGTTTGTGTGTGTGTGTATATATATATATATATATATATATATATACACACACACACACATGTATATATATGTATATATATATACTCATACATACATGCACACACACATATATCTTCCTACTCAACACCTCCACTTAAATGTCTAGTAACCATTGCAGTAGACATGTCTGTAGAAATAGGAGGATATGCAGTTTCATATGGTCCCTGAGTTGGAAAGAGTAATTAGGCCCAGGGTAGGTGTGGTAAGATGGTGGGAAACACTTGGTTTAGTCAGTCCTAACCCAGTTAGGCAGGAATTTTTTTAAAAAATCTGTAAATCAGATTCAAAAGGAAGAACCAATCACCTCTTCTCTCATCTCTTATCACTAGTCCCAAAGTATAGCATTCTTAGGATGAATTTGGCTACTGATGAAAACTATGTAATAATCTCTTTGAGATAAGAATTTAATTGCACCCAAAACACTTATTCCTCCAGAGTCATGGGGATGGAATATGCCTTAGTGCCTCTTTGCCAGCAGAATGTACTTATGGTCCTACCTAATGGCCAGGATTTAGTTACCTTATCTTGTGCACTACACACCCTTTGTAGCCCATCCTAAATAGCTCCTAATCACATACTCATTTCTCAAAACTCAGGTCATCAAAAGTAGTACCTGATTTTCAGGGAACTATCCCCCTCAGGATTATTGCATCCAATTGACTATTTATTGCTTGAAATTCAAATATATTAGTAGTTGTGGACAAATTATTGTTGCCTAAGAATCTTTCTCTTGCTTATGGTTCAAAACTTATTTATATCAGATATTGAAAGATTTTTGCAGTTAGATATGCTGACCTGTATAAGTTCTCATATCTAGGAATGGGGAGAGGGATGGAGAGAAAACTATAGACACTATATTTGACACTATGAATTTGACAATTTTAGATACCTAATATCATGAGTAGAATCAGGCAGTGTTTATGACTGGCTTATTTCGCTTAGCATAATATTCTAACGTTTCATCCATGTTGCTGAATATGACATGATTTCCTTATTTTTCAAAGCTGAATAATATTCTGTGTTATGTATACACCATTATGTATACACCATATTTTCTTTATCCATTCATTCATTGATGGATATTTAGGTTGTTTCTATATCTTGGCTATAGTGAATAATGCTGCAGTAAATATGGAGTGCAGATATTGGCCTTGCAGTGATTTATTAGATATGTCATCAAAGCACAGAAAACAAAAGCTAAATTAGATAACTAGAACTAAGTCAAACTAAAAACTTCTGCACAGCAAAACAAAACAAAACAAACCAAAAAAATGAAAACAACAACAAAAAAACCAATCAACAAGATTAAGAGGCAACATACAGAATGGGAGAAAATATTTGCAAACTTTATATCTGTTAATATAAAAAATATATAGGGAATTCCTATAACTCAGTAACAAAAAACAAAACAAAAAACCTGATTAAAAAATTAACAAAGAACTTGAATAGCCATTTCTCTAAAAAAGAAGATATACAAATGACCAATAGGTACATGAAAAGGTGTTAATCATCACTAATCATCAGGAAATGCAAATCAAATCCACAATGAGGTATCACCTAATACCTATTAGGTTAGCTATTCTCAAAAAATAAAAAAGTAAAGATAAGCATTGGTGAGAATTGGAGAAATTGAAACCCTTGTGCATTGTTGGTGGGAATGTAAAATATTGAAGCTGCTATGGAAAACAGTATGGAGGTTCCTCAAAACATTAAAAATAGAACTACCATATGATCTAGCAATCCACTTCTCAGTATATATCCAAAAGAATTGAAATCAAGATTTCAAAGAAAAATTAATTTAATTTCCTTAAGAGGCCGAATTTAATTTCCTGAGTTACCAGGTTACCAGGGAGGAAAGATACTCTTTAGAGAGAAGCTCCTGGAGCTGATATTAAACCATACTTTTCAAGAACCAATGTGTAGCTGAGTAGGTCATGATCAATAAGAGTGACAAAGAAAAGATTTCTTTGGTAGCCTCTGTAGATATCTGGAATGTACATATTCTTTAAGGTCTCTGTATTTAGATTTAGGTTTATTTTTCTTAATATCATTACGCTTTGGTTTTGCTTTTGCCTTTTTTTGGGTACATTTGTTTATTTTCAATATGTCAGTTGGTAGAGGTAGGACTATATTTGAAATAAAGAAGCATATATATAGCTATCAACAATTATACATTTAGAGGGATATTCAATAAAATGTTAATACAGGTTATCTCCAAATATTGAAATTATGAATTACTTTTAATTTCTCTGTTTTTTTGTGTCATCCTAGTTTCTATAGTCAGCATGTACGATGTATGTAAACACACACAGTATGAAAAATTGTTTATTTATACTAGTGAGACATTTACATAGTCATGAAGAAAAAACAGATTAACTGGAAGATTTAATCCCACTCTTAGAAAATTTCCTTGATACAGTAACATTCCATAACTTTGACTACAAACAAAAAGACAATTTCGAGGTTAATTTCATCCATTTAGATTGATGGGATTATTAGGAATATGGAATGTAGTGTATATACAGTGTATATATTTCAGCAGTGTATTTCTGACAATATCCCTAAAGACTTGATTTGGAAGTGTTGGCAGGATTTCAGTGTGATTAGACGGAGTCATAGTTTTTAAGTGAATGCCAGAAAGTAGGTAGATTAATGTTTGATGTCAACCCATGGGAGGTTCTGTGGCAGAGTTCTGAATCTGACTATATTTTATTTAACAATTTCATTAGTGAGAACAGATGTGAGCTTATCATAATTTAAGTAGTAAGGTACCCAACCTAGCTGACCTCAGACCAAAGCAGCTTATTCAGAAAGAGGCATAATTAGAAGAGGCATTATGTGGCTTTTAGATAGAGCAAGAAGTTGAAAAGTGATTGTATTTCTCTGAACTTGTAGAAATGGGTATTAAAAGTTGTCAACCAGGAAAGGGGCTTCAAGTCTAGGACTGCTAGTTGCTTAAAAAGACACTGAGGAGGTGACATCAGAAAACTTGATTTATAATGGATAAAGCCAACAAATTGTGTATACAAATGGAAATGAAATATATAAAACCTGATATGTCTTGAGTATGAGTTTTTCTGAGAACGGTTAGGAACCCATTTTAAGTCTACAGGCTTCTTGTGTGTGTGTGTGTGTGTTTGTGTGTGTGTGTATCTACACAGTTTACAACATTTATAAGTCTCAATGTGACTTAACAGTGAAATGTGTGGATTATTTCTGCAAGTGTCCTTCTTGTCGAGTGCTCGTAAATTGTATGTAGGTTCATTGAGAAGCTTTATGGGGCTATCAATTTTCTAGTTAATTGATCTTGTACTTGATGATTCCAAACATGTTCAGCTCTATTAAATGCAATGTCATTCTTTTCCCAGGGGCCAGTTGATTTCAGTGTCTGTAAAAAGCCTGTTATATAAAAAAAGAAAGTGAATAAAGACACAGACCTACTAGAGAATGGACTTGAGGACACAGGCGGGGGGAAGGGTAAGCTGGGACAAAGAGAGAGGCATGGACATATATACACTACCAAATGTAAAATCGATAGCTAGTGGGAAGCAGCTGCATAGCACAGGGAGATCAGCTCGGTGCTTTGTGACCACCTAGAGGGGTGGGATAGGGAGCGAGGGAGGGAGGGAGACGCAAGAGGGAAGAGATATGGGAATATATGTATATGTATAGCTGATTCACTTTGTTATAAAGCAGAAACTAACACACCATTGTAAAGCAATTATACTCCAATAAAGATGTTAAAAAAAAATGCACCAAAAAATAAAAAATAAAAAATAAAGTATTTCTATAATGCTTTGCTCTACTACCATACACAAATTACAAAAAAAAAAAATCATATAATCTTGGGAGTAGGAAATGCTTGTCAAAGCATGACACGAACTGTATGAATCATAAAGGGAAAAAACAAATACACTTCACAACACACGCACACACCCACACGATAAATAAAGGAATAAGGGAACACGTATTTGCCAGACATTTGAAAGGGGCTAATAATGTCTCTATAAACAATGATGTGATCTGTAAAAGAAAAACTGGAAAGGTATAGACAAAATGATTCTCAAGAATTATGCAAAGAGAAACATAGAAATATTTGACTTTTACTTCCTACTCTTCTGTATTTTTAGCAAATCATTTGCATTATTTTGTAATAAAATATATTTTCAAGCTGAAGTCTTGTTACCCTCTCTACTTTTTTTGGTTATTTACTCTTTTCCCCTTTTAACAATTTATAAAGAAGAAAACAATCTATACGGGAAAATGCTTCTACCTTTTTGTGTGATTCCTCGGGGAATGTGCTTATCTGTGAGCAACTTGTGGGGCTTCACAGTCTTTATTTCTTATTTTCCTAGTGCACACTTACTCAATTCACAAAATGTTATCTTTTTATAAATATATACTCATATATAGGAAAGTATGGGAAGGACATATAATAAATTGTTACTTGCTCTTATCCCTGGGTGGTGAGGAGTTATATATGGCTTTTTATTTCTTTTGAAAATAGATCTTATACTCTCTAATTGAAGAAAATGAGATTGCGTGTCCTTTGTCATCAAAAACAAAATGAGAAAAGAATGCTTTTTAAAAGGGGGAAATTGGGACTACCCTGGTGGTGCAGTGGTTAAGAATCCGCCTGCCAATGCAGGGGACACAGGTTCGATCCCTGGTCTGGGAAGATCCCACATGCCGCGGAGCAACTAAGCCCATGCGCCGCAACTACTGAGCGTGCATGCCACGACTACTGAAGCCCGTGCTCCTAGAGCCTGTGCTTCGCAACAAGAGAAGCCACCACAATGAGAAGCCCGCGCACCACAATGAAGAGTAGCCCCCGCTCGCCGCAAATAGAGAAAAGCCCGTGCGCAGCAACGAAGACCCAATGCAGCAAAAAATAAATAAATAAATAAATTTATAAAAAAAATAAATAAGAGGGGAAATTATATTTCCTATAGGATTTATTTTCAATTCATAAAGATTAATGAGGTTTTTAAGTTGTATATTGGCCTTGAGTTTACTGCAGTTCTTAAAGATAGATATTATTTTCCATATTTATCAAGAAGATAAATGCTATGAGAGATAATATTTATGTAGAAAAATAATTTTTCTTCACTATTTAGCAAAGAGGAGCTATTTCTCACCATCCACAGAAGAGAAAGACAGTAAATCTCTATTTTACAACTGTTAGTTCAGTGCAGCACATTTTTGTATGAAAGAATGTGCCAAACTGTGAGGATGTATAATCCCTTCACATACTTCTATAGAAAAATGCCAATAGCTTCTTCCCATAAACTGAGAGAGAAGGATGCATTGTCATGAATGATGAGGAGAGGAAAGCACTATGTCAATAAAATGACATTTTTAGAATTTCAACTGTATGAAAAAAGAGATGTCTGTGTGGATTTTGTTGTTGTTGTTGATATTATTAAGAATTTATAGTCTTAGATGTCACTTATATATTGTTATTATTTTATTATATTCTTTTAAGCCCATTCATATAATCAGAAACCACTTCATAATACTTATTAATAACTGCCTTGTGCCAAGCTCTGTTCTAAACCTTGGGAATACAAATTTAATTGGCTCTAGAGAAACTCACAGTCAAGGAGACCTTATTGCATCTTCGTCCAAAAAGGATTTGAAGCAATTACAGAGAAAACACAAGACAATTATGATGCCTGTGCCTGCCTTTGTTATGAGGAAACAATTAGATTTAAAGCATTGTAAATATTTCCACATCCTGAATCAGGTCCTCTTCTTTCTCCTTCAGTCCAATCTGGCATCTTGATCTACACAGATTTGTTGACACAAAACAATAAGCAAGTTAAACTTAATTTGGTGGCTAGTACGTGAAGCAGGTAATTCCCGCTTCACGCATCCAGTTATCGGAATGTCCATCACCTCCATTACAAATGTTAGAAGAGTGGGCTCTGTGGAAAACTTGTTGACTTAACAGCACACCTATCGGAGACCTGCCTCAAAAAGCATAGTAAAATCTCTTATTAATATCAATTATTATTACTGCAATATTTATCATCAATTCTTTTTTACCAATTTACAGAGAGATGAATATACATTATCAATAAATGTATGAAAAGTTTCTCTACCTCTTGAATCTAAAAATAAAACAAAATGAGATTATTATCATCTTAGCATTTAAAACACTGTTATATCCAGTGCAGGTGAAGGTAGGAGAATTGTTAACTCTCATATACTGTTAGTGGGTTTGCAAATTGACACAAGTTTTTTTTTTTTTTTTTTGCAGAGCCATTTGACAGTGACTCTCATGTTAAGGTGGAACTTCTACCCATCCCACCACTGGGGTACCTACCATAATAGGCTTTGTTTTTCTTGTGCTCTCTTCTCTGGTCTCTTTTATCATTGCTCTTCTGCCCTAATTGCTTCTTTCAGTGGTCAAAGGGTTGACAAATTCCTTACTTATTATTATAGGACAG
Source organism: Eubalaena glacialis (assembly GCF_028564815.1). Classification (NCBI taxonomy): domain Eukaryota; kingdom Metazoa; phylum Chordata; class Mammalia; order Artiodactyla; family Balaenidae; genus Eubalaena; species Eubalaena glacialis. The sequence goes on along the minus strand of NC_083724.1, from coordinate 80,640,427 downwards.
AGTACACTTAATATCTTTTGCTGTGGGAGTTGCTTTCCTCACAACAGGATATTTTCTGTGTCATTTGGGGCATATCCAGAGTGTCTCTTACATTATCTCTTTTATTTACCAAAATGATGCACTTGGATTCTGTTTCCTATGTATATAATGCATACATTTGTGCTACAATGGTTAGATCAGATTGCAGTAGGAGAAAGCATCTTTTCTTATCTCCAGGCCCAGACCATTTCAATGCTTCAAAGATGAAAGGGGCTGGCATATCCATACATAGTCCCAGGTTTAGGCTGAAGTTATTTCCTGTGTAGTATGGTCCCTTTACAACTGATACCTGGACTTCCACCCTGATGTTAGGAAGTCCTTACAGAGAATAGGACACTAAGGGGTTAGAGTGAGTAGTCTGCTCTAAGTCTTTGTTTTACTATTTGTCAGAATGCTTTTGTGTTTGTGACCAGCTGCAGAAAGAAAGAACTTCAGTACTTCATGGAAAGAGAATCTTAGCAGACTCCTGAGAACTAGCAATAACCCAAGGTAAAGAGGAAGAATCGAATCCAGCACATTTACTGAGGGAGGTCCCAGAGCATCCATCATTGGGCGAGACTGATCTAATATGCAGGGTAATATGAATACAGGGGAACACAGTGATGGTAGAAGCAAGTAGTACATTTCTCTGAATGTGTTTCAGGGACCAATCTCATGATAAAGATGGATCTGACTAGTAGAGAGGCAGATGTAAATTTGACAATGCCTGGGTTGTATCAAAGATAAAAGCATTATTCATTATTATGGTGATGTTTGTTTTCAAACTTGGTATCATTAAAAGTCAATGACTATTCTTCAGTCTATCTCAGTTCAGTGATAGAGATTATTTCAAGTAAAAGTAAGGACAATTACATGCTACCAAGGGATCAAGCAGTTCCACCGTGTTCTGGTAGGTCCTACCTCTGAGAAACACGTTTCTTAAAAGGTACTAACTTAGCACTATGTCCCTAGAAGGGCCAGCAGGGAGAAAAGGGGCAAAAGATTTATCATTATGTGGCATATGGTTATGGGGCTCAGGAAGTATAGGCTCCAATATCTATACAGATATTGATTTGATAGTTTTAAGCAGATAACCTAAGAACCGTTATGTAGAAGAGATAACATATGCATATATATAATATATGCATGTGAGTATAGTCATATATAACATGGAGAAGTGTGTATACGTGTGTGTACTATGCATAATGAGGTGTAATAAATGTAATACCAAAACACATCCAGGACCCATCTTTACAATTCAATATTAACTTGCTCTCTGGGTAGTCCCAGCTGTGAGGGAGGCTGGAAAAAGAGATTTGGGTGTAGGAAACTGGGATTGCCCTGATAGTTTAAACCAATCACAATTCATCCACCAAGATTAGTATTTTGCTGCTTTTTTAAAAAAAACACCGTGTTCTGAGATTCAGGAAGAAGAAATGTGGCAACTGGGTGTGGGGGGTTTTGTCAGTAGTTAAGGCGCCTCACATTGTTTTGACCTGATTTCCTGTCTCCTCATGCCTTATAAGATCCCCAAGAGGAAGACATGGATTTGGTAAAATTTTGATCACCTGAGCCCAATGTCAAGCACATGGATGGTCAAAAATACATATCTTGTTTTTTTGCACGTCACTTTTTTTGTGCTTAGAAGATACTGCGACTTTTACAAACTGAAGGTTTGAGGAAAGCCTGCAGCAAGCAAATCTATCGGTGCCGTTTTTCCAACAGAATTTGCTCACTTCGTATTTCTGTGTCATGTTTTAGTAATTCTCACAATATTTAAAACTTTTTCATTATTTTGTTTGTTATGGTGAGCTGAAGGCTCAGATGATGGTTAGCATTTTTTAGCAATAAAATATTTTTAAATTAAGGTATGTACTTTTCTTAGACATAATGCTATTGCACACTTAACTGACTACAGCATAAGTTTTATTTGCACTAAGAAACCAAAAAAATTCATGGGACTCTATTGTGATATTTTCTTTATTGCAGTGGTCTGAAACCAAACCCACAATAGCACCGAGGTATATCTGTAATTGATTGTTAAATGAAATTAATAAATTGTTGGAAGTTGATGTCAGAATCCTTTTCAAAACCTCTGAATCACCTCTAGGAAAAGTTTGCAAGCTGCCTGACCAGAAAGCTTTCCCAGATACTCTGAAGCCAGCTGTCAGTCTTTCCCCATGCCATTCCTTCTGTCTGGAATGTTTTTCCCTGTCAGGGTCTCAGTACCCCCAATCTCTTCAGTAAGGTGGGATTTATACCTTCCACACCACCCCTTTGTTGAGCCTGCTCTAGCTGACCCAGACAGAATACATGCCCTTTCTTTCTGGGTTACACTTCACCCTTCCTGTGCTTTGCTGTGTCAGCATGTTTATCCTCTGCTGAACTCTAAGCTGTTTGAGTGAAAGGTTAGATGTATCATTAACATTTAGCATAGTGCCTGTCACAAAGTCAGTGTATGATAATGATATTTTATTTTTAATTAATTTATTTAATTTTTTATTGAAGAATTGTTGATTTGCAATGTTAGTTTCAGGTGTATAACAGTGATTCATTATGTTTATAGATTATACTCCATTTAAAGTTGTTATAAAATATTGGCTATATTTCCTGTGCTGTATGTTACATCCTTGTATCTCATTTATTTTATACCTAGTAGTTTGTTCCTCCTAATCTCCTTCCCTTGTCTTGCACCTCCCCCCACGCTTGTCCCCTCTGGTAACCACTGGTTTCTTCTCTGCATCTGTGAGTCTGTTTCTGTTTTGCTACATTCATTCATTTGTTTTAATTTTTCAGATCCCACATATAAATGAAAACATGCAGTATTTGTTTTTCTCTGTCCAGTGTAATTCACTAAGTATAATACCCTCCAAGTCCATCCATGTTGTTGCAAATGGCAAGATTTCATTCTTTTTTATGGCTAAGTAATATTTTATTGTATGTGTGTATATACATATATATGTACACATATATACATACATATATACATATATAATATACATATATATACACATAAATCTACAAAAGAGGATTGTGACACACAATTGGTAATCTCAGCGTTTTTCCCCACATATGCGCAAAATCTAGACTGCACTTATTTTTCTTATAGTTAAACAGTTTCTCTTTAGCACAATAAATTTAGTTTGGCATTTGAAAAATATATATATAATATATATATATATATATGTCACATCTCCTTTATCCATTTACCTGTTGATAAACACTTAGGTGGTTTCCATATCTTAGCTATTATAAATAATTCTACAATGGATATTGGGGTACATATATCTTTTTGAATTAGTGTTTTTTGTTTCTTCAGATATATACCCAGGAGTGCAATTGCTGGATCATATGATAGTTCTATTTTTAATTTTTTGAGGAACTTCCATACTGTTTCCACAGTGTCTGTACCAATTTACATTCCCACCGACAGTGTACTAGGGTTCCCTTTTGTCCACATTTTTGCCAACAGTTATTATTTTGTCTTTTTTGGTGATAGTCATTCTGACATGTGTGAAGTGACATTTCATTGTGGTTTTGATTTTCATTTCCCTGATGATTAGTGATGTTGATCATATTTTCATCTGCTTGTTGGCCATCTATATGTCTTTGGAAAAATGTCTATTCAGGTCTTCCACCCATTTTTTAATTGGGTTGTTCTTGTTGTTTGATTTTAAGTTTATGAACTCTTTATATATTTTGAATATTAACCCCTTGTCAGACATATCATTTGCAAATATCTTCTCTAATTCAGTTGGTTATCTTTTTATTTTGTTGATGGTTTCCTTTACTGTGTGAAAGCTTACGTTTTATTATGTCTCATTTGTTTATTTATTTTTGTTTCCCTTGCCTGAGGAGACAGATCCAAAAAAGCATTGATAAGACTGATGTCAAAGAGGGTACTGCCTATGTTTTCTTCTAGGATTGTTGTGGTTTCTGGTCTTACATTTAGGTCTGTAATCCATTTTGAGTTTACTTTTGTATATGGTGTGAGAAAATGTTTTAATCTCATCCTTTCACATATAGCTGTCTAGTTTTCCCAACCACTTATTGAAGAGACTGTCTTTTCCCCATTGTATATTTTGGCCTCCTTTTTCATAGATTAATTGACCATACATGTGTGAGTTTATTTCTGGGCTCTCTATTCTGTTCCATTGATCTGTGTATCTGTTTTTGTGACAGTACCATACTGTTTTGATCACTGTAGCTTTGTAGTATAGTCTGAAGTCAGGAAGAATAATACCTCCAGCTTCGTTCTTTTTCTCAGGATTGCTTTAGCTAATTGGGGTCTTTTGTGGTTCATACAAATTTTAGGACTGTTTGTTCTAGCTCTGTGAAAAATGTCATGGGTATTTTGATAGGAATTGCTTTGAATCTGTAGATTGCTTTGGGTAGTATGGACATTTTAACAATACTAATTCTTCTAATTCATGAACACGAGATATCTTTCCATTTATTTGTATTGTCTTCAATTTCCCTTATCAATGCATTATATTAGAGTTTTCAAGCATAGGTCTTTCACCTCCTTGATTAAGTTTATTCCTAGGTATTTTATTATTTTTGATGTGATTGTAAATGGGACTGTTTTCTTGCTTTCTCTTTCTACTAATTCATTATTAGTGTATAGAAAGCAAAAAACTTCTGTATGTTAATCTTGTATCCTGCAAATTTATTGAATTCATTTACTAGTTCTAATAGTTTTTTGGTGAAGACTTTAGGGCCTTCTATATATAGTATCATGTCATCTGCACATAGTGACAATTTTACTTCTTCCCTTCTAATTTGGATGCTTTTTATTTCTTTTTCTTGTCTGATTGCTGTGGCTAGGACTTCTGATACTGTGTTAAATATAAATGATGAGAGTGGAAATCCTTGTCTTGTTCCTGATTTTAGAGGAAAAGCCTTCAGCTTGTCACCATTGATAATGATATTTTAAAATTATATACTTATTTTGCTGTGTAGTTCCTGTTTCAAAATTCTAAAAGATACATATGAGCACTAGGAAAGAAAGGGTCAGGAGAGTTAGCTTCCCTCAAAGAGATACAAGAGTAACACACAATTCACTGCCTTTTTCAAGTCCCTGTTTTTGTGATAATGGAAATATATTTCAATTTTTTCCCAACTTTCAGACCTGGTCATCATTAATTGTATTTTTTTCAGAAACAATGTTAAAATTTGTGCTGCTAAATTTGCCACCTTTAGCTTGAGTCAAATTTTATGAAAAGCTTAATTGTCTTTATTTTGACTTTTTCATGCTTATTTAAATTTATGAAGAGAGTTTCTAGTCTCTCATATTATTAAAGTACAAACAACAATTTTTCTAAAGAGGAATAACTCAGGGCCAGTTGTTATAGAAATTATCAATTATATTTGGCTTCATTTATTTGTTTGCAAAATTATCTTTTAAAAGTACCATTTAATTTTCTTTCCAGTCTCACTTTTCAAGAAGGTAATTAATGGACTAACTGTAATTAAACATGAATGATAAAGCACAGGGAACTTTTAAATTAAATCATCATTGAACTTTTTCTGTGCTATCTATCAATTGGTACTCGGATACTGAGGGCATTGAATACATTAGAGAACTCAATGCTCTCCTACTCTCACTACACCCCACCCATTTTATCACCACTTGCAGTTATATGTCTAATTTATTAATGTAATCAGAATATCCCATCTGAGTTAATTTCTCAAGCCCATAAGCTATCAAAAATGTATTTAAAAATACTCTAGGAGCTGCAAAAAAGTACATGTCAACATTGATCTGTCTAATCCCTTGAAATAAATAACTTATGTCCCTGAAGCTTAGGCCCTGGTGAGGAAAATACATCCTGCTGCAAAATATGTTAGCATCCATTTTATACTCCAGGTAGCAACTGTACCTGCAGCCCACACCTCCTATCTCACATTGAGGTATACGACTTTGAGAAATACGAAAAGTAGCTTCTCTCCAGAAAAATTTGGGGCAACCCACTAAAAATATCTCTGAATCTCCCTCCTGGAGAGTTACAGATATATAAAATATGTCTATTACCTTGATTGTGGTGATACACCTATTTCACGGGTGTATGTATACGTTCAAACTTATCTAACTGTACACATTAAATATGTGCAGTTTTTAAATGTCAGTTATACCTTGATAAAGCTGTTTAAAAAATAGAATTCGTCTTGAAGGGGGTATTCATTTTATTTGAAAACATTACCATGAATATAGCAACTTAAAACTCCTTTACTAACAGTTCTACAGGGCAGACATGGCGTGGCTGGGTTTCCTGCTCAGGTGTTTATATGGGTGAAATCTAGGTGTCCTCCTCTGGATTCTGAGGCTCTCTTCTAGGCTCACATGATTGAGTCAGAATTCAGTTCCTTGCAGTTATAGAAATGAGGTTCCTGTTTCCTTGATGGCTGTCAGCTGGAGGCCACGTTCCATATTCCTTGTCACATGACCCTCTCAGTCTTCAAAACATGTGATGTAGAATCTTTCTGTAGTAGTCTGCTGGGGCTGCCACAACAGAACACCACAGACTGGGTGGCTTAAACAATAGAAATTTATGTTCTCACAGCTCTGGAGGCTACAAGTCCAAGATCAAGGTGCTTTCTGGGTTGGTTTCCGATGAGAGCCTCTCTTCCTGACTTGTAGATGTCTGCCTCCTTGCTGTGGCCTCTGTGTGTGTGCAGAGAGGGGGATGGTCTCTGGTGCCTCTTTCTCTTAAAAAGATACTAGTTATATCACAATAAGTCCCCACACTATAACCTCATTTAACCTTCATTACCTTCTTATGACTATCTCCAAATACAGTCATATTGGGAGTTAGGGTCTCAGCATATGAATTTTGGGGAGACACAATTCAGTCTGCGATACTTCCTCGTGTCAAATTCCTCTCATGCTTTGACACTCTCTCACTAGGGAAAGTCTAGCATCTTTTAAGGTTAGGTCATATGGTTAGGTCAGACCCACTGAGAATCTCTCTCTCTCTTAAAGTTAACAGATTTGGGACCTTAATTACTTCTGGAAAACCCCCTCAGAGCAGCAGCTAGACTAGTTTTAAATGGAATAACTGTAAGTTCATAGGGTGAGTGGAGAGGGTGTGTTATATCAGGGGTGAGAATCTTAGGGTCCATCTTAGAATTGGCCAACCCCACTTGAGTCAAAGGATATAATGCATATTGCCATGTGGCACTGGTGTGACATTTTAAAACGGGGTAGACTGGACAGTCAATGTCAGCCCTGCTACTAACTGAGTGGGCAAGTCACGTTACCTCTCTGGGCTTTACTTTTCTTGCCTGGAAAATGAGACTAATGACCCCTGTTGTTTTAGTGTTCTGACCTGATATGTTACTTTTTAGGAAGCAAGAACCACCTTTTTGTGCTGCTTGCCAGTTTTCCTTTCTTTTGCATTTTGCCTATATTTGTCTGTATTGCTATGCACTGACAGCAGTGGCAATTTCCTCAAAGTTTAAGATAGGATAAAGGCACAAAGGTGAAAAAAAATATAGCTTAATTCTCCCCTTTTAAAAAGCCTCACAATGGAGAGAATTCCCAGGGCACTTAGATAGCCTCATGACTTGTAATCTGCCCCTGTAGTTTCTTTAGATGGTAGCAGCTCATGTCCACAAGGCTATATTTCAACACTAGACGATGGGCATTTCGAGAGATTTTAGTATTTTTTAGTGTTGCCCTTGTGATTAAAATAGGCTCCTTCAAAAGAGCAGAACACAGCATGGTAGTACAGAGTTCTGTGCTGTGAATGTCTGATCTCTTGCTTTTGTATTGCATGACTACAACCTAACTCTTGGGGGTTCATGATGCTTATTTTCCCATTCTAATTTATCAGCACCACCTCTGCTTTTCTCTTCAGAGCTGCCACTCCCCTGCGGTGCTCACCAATGCATTGTCAACAGCCTTTCTTGAATTTGCACAGCACTGCCAGTCATCCTGACTGCCTAAAGCAAAAGAAGAAGGAATTCACTTCCATCTTTATTCTTTATCAGCTTGTGGTGATTCCTGTTAAACAGCAACCACAACAACAAACCTCGTCAGCTTTTCAAACAAAAATGGATGTGCATCGTCCATTGTTTTACATTATTCAGTTGTACATTTCTCTAAGTTCTTTTAGGAGTATAGCGCCTTTGCAAACTGTTTCAATGGACCTTGAGTACATACCTATGGTAGGAGATTATGTTTGGAACCAACTCAGAGAAAAAAAAAATGTTCATGATTCTTAACTGGCTGTATTCTTTGAGATGATGCCATTTGATTATTCTAGTGGACAACTGTAATTTCCATCTTGGTATTGCATTATATTCCTGGTTTCGTCCACCCAGTATAGCAGGTGATAATAATAATGGTGTATGCTAACTTCTAAGGGCATTTCATAGGTGTCAGGTACTGGACTAAGCACTTTACATATATTACCTCATTTACTCCTAATAAAAGCACAGTTAAGTAGGTATTGTGATTATCCTATTCTACATATGAAGAAACTGAATGCAGAGAGCCTAAGTAACCATGTTCAGCTCACAGAAATAATAGGTTGCAAAGATAATGGATGAACCAATTATTTCTGAAACCAGAGATTGTTCTCTGTTGGAACACATTATGAAATAGTCTAACAGGTGTAAAAATTTTTTTTTGCCTAGAAACAATATGGTAGGGTAGACAGAGAAAAAGGCTAAGGATCTACACAGAATTGGATTCAAATTCCATTCCAGTCATTTACTAGTTTTATGTCTGGGTCTAAAGTATTTACTCTTTATACCTCAGTTTCCTTACCTCTCAAAGAAGAAATAAAACATGAGTATGTTTTTTTATTTCACATGAGATATGCAGTCAATTAAGAACTGCTCTTGGTATCTCTGTATTGAGACGGATGCCGTTGCCATTTCAATAGGAAACTATTGTGATGGATTAGTGAAGTCTGCAATGAATACTGAGTTGGATAGAGTCATCATGGATACTCCATATTGGCTTTCCCTAGGCTAGTACATAATAGAATCTGAGAGATAGGAGATAAGGGTTCCCTTCTCCTATTGTCAGGTTTTCTAATTCCATGAGTATATATTTAGAATGCAATTCAGCATTTAAGCTTCTTTTCTTTGTCAGACATTGAGTGAGCTGCTTTGTGAAATAAGATAAAGTATGATCACAAGGTTTCTTTGTTGTTTTTTCTTTTTAATAAATTAATTTTTTAATTTATTTTTGGCTGTGTTGGGTCTTCATTGCTGTGTGTGGGCTTCCTCTAGTTGCGGTGAGTGGGAGCTATTCTTCGTTGCAGTGCGCAGGCTTCTCATTGCGGTGACTTTTCTTGTTGTGGAGCACGAGCTGTAGGCACATAGGCTTCAGTAGTTGTGGCACGTGGGCTCAGTAGTTGTGGCTCACCCGGACCAGGGCTTGAACCCATGTCCCCTGCATTGGCAGGCGGATTCTTAACCACTGCACCACCAGCGAAGTCCCCGATCACTAGGTTTTAAGACTTCATGTTTAGAGGGAAGATTGCTGCCATGTCCTGCCCTCCATACACCACACTCGCTAGGGTGTCACTCCAGGACCTTACTTCAGATGGGTAACATCTCCCATCCATTAAACCACTGTAAAAAAAAAAAAAAAAAAGGAGTTTATGTTTGAGTCCAATTGTAGGATGGAAGAAGAAAGAAAAAAAAAATCAGGCAACAGGTAATTTTGCTTGTGGAATAGTACCATAAAAAAGCATAAATTCTCAATCCATTATTTTATATCAGAGTAATCACTTGCACCATAAGTCTAGAATTTTCATGGAAATTAATAGGTAAAATGTCAACAGGAGCAAAGCATAATCTGACTGGTTAAAATCATTTTGCTTTCCTCTCAATATTTTCAGCACGTTTAAATTCTTTAATATCTCCTCTTTTCTCCTAGTTTATTTCCCTAGATGCTGTCCTATCCCAAAGTACTGGTCCAGTATACCTAAACAGAGATTATCCTGGAGAAAGACTCAGACAAAAAAAATCCCTCAGTGGATACTTGTAGGGGATTTCATTTCATTTGTCTCCAGGCCCAGACTGGACCTAAAATAGGTGTCACTCTCTACAGCTTGATATCACTGGGCACCCTCTTTGTGCTGTGGTTAGCCTTGTGCAGCTACAAGTGTCCTGGGAGATCAGCTAATGGAGATGGGCTGAGACTGAGCTACATTTCCAAGCACCCTCCAGAGGTGCTCACATAGCTGGTGCCCCTCAGAGCCACAGTAGTGTTTGCCATCTCCTCACCCTGGTGGGCTTGGAAACCAGCTCAGCTTTCCTTTCTCAGATGTGACTTTTTCAAGTGACATTAAGTTCATAGGATGAATGTTCCTAGGCTAGATGGAGCAGGTCACATTCTAGATCTCAAATAGCATATGTTAAGAGAGGAGGGTATTGTCTTTTCTTCAAACTAGTATTTTCTTTCCAAAGACTATTTGGGCACTAGATAGCCTTGCATGTATATAGCAGTTTCACCTAACCAGAGGTTCATAGGTAGATAAGTTATCATTCACTGGCTCTGGGAGGGTTAGCTCCTAGCCCCTATTAGAACTATTAGTTTTAGCTCTTCACCTAGGAGCTTGATGAAATAAGTTGGCTCTGAAGGCAGGGAATGCATGTGCCTAAGTGTACAATTGAACCTTAAACAACATAGGGGGTTAGGGGTATTGACCCTCCACAAGTCAAAAATCTGCATTCAGTTTAATAGTTGGTCCTTTGTATCCACAGTTCCTCAGTATTCCCAGTTGCCCATCTGTGGATTCAACCAACTGGGTATAGTATAGTACCGTAGCATTTACTATTGAAAAAAATTCACATAAAAGTGGACCCATGCAGTTCAGACCCATGTTGTTCAAGGTTCAACTGTATATGTGTGTCCATTTCATACATCCTTTACCTAACACATCTCACTTTGTGTTAAGTATCTTAGTTCTTAGAGGCTTAGCAGACATTACACTTGAAATGTTTAATTGGTGGGAATAATGATTATGACTCTGGCTTTAGTTTACATTAATTATGAAAACAGAGATATTGAGTTCTTTCATCGCATTTCTAATTTTGTGAATGACTATAATTTTTTAAAAGAATTTGCCCTATTAATGCATTTACCTTTTTTTCAGAGAAGTTGAATATCTTTCACAAACTCTGTTTTTCATTATCATGCCTAATTAATGTCACCTGCTCCTTCAAAGACTTGAAGAATAAGGTAGCTTGGGTCTTCTGGAAATATGCATCCCTGATGTGATCTTGCTAACTTTTTTCTTTTTCTGAGCTATGTTACTTGATTCTAACATAAAAGTACCAATATGTTCACTTAGAAATGTCATAAAGATGGTATGATTACACACAAAATATATATATATTAAGAATCTGGCTATCCTTAGGATAACTTTGCCTAACTTTTAGGCTCTAATGTAATTGCTACAATTAACAAACTTCATTTGTCAAATATTTATGCGCTGCAATCTATGTGCCAGTCTCTGCTCTAAGCTTTAGGGAGACTATGTAAACAGCACACACACACACACACACACACACACACACACATTCACTCACTCTCTACTGAGGAGCCGCCTGTACTAGGTTTTTATTGCTGCACTAACAAATTACCACAAAATTAGTGGTTTAAAATAAATTCATTATCTCACAGTTCCTTTGGGCCAGGACACAAAATGGCTCAGTTGGTTCTTTTCTTAGATTTCTTCAAGGCCAAACTCAAGATTTCAGCAAGAGTACCTTCCTATCGGGAGGCTCTATAGGAGAATCTTCTTTCCAAGCTCATTCAGGTTGCTGACAGAATTCAGCTGCATGTGGTTATAGGACTGAAGTCTCAGTTTCCTTGCTGATCTCAGCTTCTGGGGACTGCTGGCATGGCTCAAAGCCAATAAATGCAGGGAATCAAATCTCTATCTTTACCTCCTGCCTTGTTCTTCTGCTGTCTCTAACTGCCTCTTTAGCCTTCTTCTTCTGCATCTGAGGGTTCATGTGATTATATTAACACACCAGAAAATCCAGGATAATCTTACTTAAAGGTCAACTGATTAGTCACCTTAATCTCATCTACAAAATCCCTTCCCAGTTTACTATTTGATTGAATAGCCAGGGGATCAGAATCTGGGGGGACATCAGACTTCTGCCTACCACACTGCCTCTTCTCTATGACATTTTGAAGTTTTGTTTCCAGACAGTAGTTTGACCCATAGCCTACCAAAGTGCAGGTAACAATGAGAAGTGATTCACATTATTTTTTCATTGCCATTTTTCAGTCATCAGCAAGTATCTTAGAGGCACACTTGTGTTTCCTTATAACAACTGTACCAATAATGGAATTGTCAAAGCAAACTCATCTTTTATTCTATCTAGTCCTCAATAATAATAGTGAGTAGTGAATAACAGTAAGTTGGCTTTCAAAAAAGTAAAAGAAAATGAATGAGTAATGGGAATGCAATTTGCTGTAAAGTGATGTCTGACTCAGATGGGGTCTTATTGTTCCAAAAGTTTTCCAAGAGGATTATTTGAATTCGACTGAAGAATATTTGGAGAATAAAAGAAATGTACTCTTAATCATTAGAGAAGACATTTGGCATAATCTCACAGATATTCCTTACCTTAAATATTTTCATGTGACAACTTCCTCAGGGAGTCAGAATTTAGAAGGGTCATTGTCCCAAACCTGCTGAAAATGATTTCAAACTGTTCAAAATATAGTATGTCTCGTCATATGAGTGGTCAAGATTATATCCTTGATAAGTCAGATTCCGATTTACCTTTTCTGTAAAATTATTTCTGAGGGTATGTAGAGGTGGTGACAGGGGTGATGGTGATAATTAAGGCAATGAGAGTGAAAAGGGAAGGAGACTATCTATGCTGTTTTTGTGTGTATGTATTAGAATATGCATGTAATAGAATATTAAAATATTAGAAATGGAAAACATTTTGGATAAACTACATAATTATAATGCAAAAGTTCTTCATTAGAGTTGTATAATTATTTATTTATAGCAGTTCAAATAAATTAGTGGTTGAGTTTTTTAATATTTTTATAGGTTAGTTTTCACATAAAATCATTTTATGTACTTTGTAGGTTATAAAATAATACTAGCTCTTGTGTCAAGGAAAACATATGGTTGCTAAATGCAGTTTCCTTTAGAGTATATTCTTAGCCCTGTGAATATTTTTCCTCCCTTTAAAACATATTAACAATATTCTATGACAAAAATACTTTTTATGTGTCTACAAAACTTGTTACTTCTATTTAAGATCCAATAATGACATTGATGTTGTGAAAGAACCCTGCAAAAATACCGGTTTGAAGAAATAACATAAATAATTGAAATTTGGGCTATTCTTTTTCTTAATTACACAAAAAAATGACTTGTGAGAAGTAGGGGGTGTATATGTGCGTGTGTGTGTGTGTGTTTGTGTGTGTGTCAGGGTGAACCTAATATTTGAAATCAAATTTTATACATATTCAACATTTAAAATAAGTTATCGAGTGTCTAAAATGCACTCAGTGCATAGGTATAGGGGAAATAATTTTGAAACAGAGAGACATGATCCTGATTTTTGAGAAGTAAAGTTTAATTGGGTAAAAATGGTTTAAAAATCAAAAAGCCTGGGTAAGGACCTGTATGTGAAAGCTTATAAAATGAGCTTTAGAACTTAACAGTCTAAGTTTTAGGAGCAAATCAAAAATAATGTAACATAACTTCACTATGTTCTTCCCCTTCATTTTTATTATTTGTTTGCTTTTTATTTTCCCTTAAATGCAAGAAAAGATTCTAAAATTCTTTGCAGGTGCTTGTTTATAGAGAGGATATATACACATGACATAAATCAGTTTACAGATGGCCTTCAATTATTGTAACCAAGGCAATTATTTCAGTTGACTTTTGAACAAATGTGAAATGATCATAAAACCCACCAGTGGCCAGTGCCCATTACTGAAAGTTTCATTTGGTATTTGAAGATAATACTAAGACTATAAAACCACTAGCTCATTACAGTCAATCTAAATGTCTTTCCTATTCTGTGTTTTCTATGCTTATCTAGTCTCTATGCTGAATAGAACTTCTAATGAAAATAATGTGAATTAGTACAGAGGCTGAGATTGAATTAGCATCACAGAATCTTCCACTGATGAGCTCTCTAAGGTAAAAAAGAATATGTGACCCAAGTAGCTTTAAGAATATGGTTGGCAGTTCCAACACTGAAATTCTGAGGGTAGATTCACTTTATTTCCTCAAACCTTAATGTCAGGAAGGGAAAATAGCTCATTTTTGGAGATGGATTGGCAGCATTTGAAAGACCAGAGTAAATGCATATCCTTCCATTGAATCTATGTATAAGAGAATTGCAGATTACAGAATTGTAATGCAAGATTAGCAAAGATCAATTGTCTTTGCTTTCTTTATTCCCTTATTTGGAGAGACAGTTAGTGTATATTTCCCAGTCTCCTTTGCTGTTAGGTGTAGCCGTGTACCTAAGTTCTCATCAGTGAGTCTGAGTGCTGGTAATCTGAATATGCTTCCTGCCTGGACCGTAAAACACTGTGATGAACTCTCCCTCATACTTTTTCTCCTCTGCCAACTGGATCCAATTGGAGATGGGGCCAAGGAGATGGTATAGCCAGAGATGGAAGGAAGGTGGATCCCTGAATTATTTCAGCAAGAAAGGCCACCCTACTGAAGAGAATACACACATGATTGTTACATGAGCAAATACTTTTAATTTTGTTAAACCACTCAAATTGTAGAATCTATTTATTATCAATGGAATATTACCAAATAGACTACCCTCACTCAGTTCAGAAAAATGTCTCTTTTTCAAGGTTAGTATTTATTATTTTTATTATATTCTGAGACTGAGAACTCACAAGATCATGAGATCACAAGATCAGTAATCAAAAAACAGCTCTAAATGGTGAGGAAAGTTTTATTTAGTTAAGCCTAGATCTGTTTATTTGTAACATTCACACTGGTTCCAAATTAAAGAATCAGTACAAATTGCTGTGATTAGTTCAAAACGATTATTTTCTTATCTATCCAACCCTGTTTTCAGGCAGAACAATATTTAACATTTTACCCATCAATTAATATATTTTGAGCAGATCCTCTATTAAATGCTAGAAGCACAGGGTGACAAAGGCAAACATGACCATGCTTTCATGAGGTTTGCACCCCTGTAGAAGAAAGATATTAAAACAAATAATTACTATTTGTTCTATAGGGATTGTACACAAAGAGTGGTTAGGTTTCTAAAACTTATCTGCTTTCATCACCACAATAAAATCATAGATTACACAGACTAGAAGGTAATACATATTATCTAATCAACTACTGCAATTGGTATGTGAGGGAACTGAGGCCTAATATAGGTACTGGTTACCCTATATTCACTTATATTTTTAATCCTTCATTGAAAACTGTATTTATACAATGAAATCATACTGTCAAAGTTATATCAATAAGATAACTTGGATATACTTAACTGAAGCATGTATTTTATGTGAACTCTATTTTATTAATATTGAGCATTTCTCAGTTCCTTAACGATACTAAAATTTTATTAATAACTTGGTTATAACATATCTGTTGAAATGTCAAATATGTGGTGTTTGACTCATAGTTGTTAGAATCGGTTGGATAGTCCATTGTTGATCACCTGGTTTTAGAGTCAGGCCGTTATAGATCTGGCACTAATTGGTCTTGTTATTTTGGCCAGTATATGTAACTTCTCTTTGACTAGTTTTGTTCTGTTAATAATCCATGGGGATGTAAATTGCATCCATTAGAAATGATTCAGATGAAAATAGAAAACTTTAGAAGCTCAAAGAAGAGGAAGCTTATTTATTTAGCTCACATAGCAGGAAGGCTGAGGTAAGTGGCTGCTGGCATCAGATCAGCATCATCAGCAGTGATGTCATAGCCAACATTTCCATGATTATCTTCCTACCCCCATGCTGTTTACCTCACTGTCCCCAAATGACCCTGTATCACTTGACGTTATTTCTGCCTTCTGTAGAAAGATGAGGGGAGAGTGAATGGCTTTGCCTTATTTATTTATATTTTTTTCAAGGGATGCTATATTCAGGGAATTCCACATACCATAGTTTAGCCTGAAGATTTTCACTTGGCTCCAAATGGTTATAAGGATAATGTAAGCTTTATACACTGTTATCCCAAATGAAATCTCAGCTCTGTGAGTCATAAAAAAAATCCGTGGAATGGATATTGGTAAGGCAAGTAGCAATGGCTGATAGAGCAGGGTCCTTGCCTTATAGACCCATATGAGAATTCAGTGAGATGACAGGAACAAAGCCCTTACCAGAGTGCCCTGAACAGAGTAAACCCTCAGTGCAGTAAGCTATTAACTATTATGATCTATCCAGGATCACAGAACTTATCAAAATGCTGTGTGTTTTAATATTAAGTGTGAATATAAAATATTGATATAAAATACAAATTTCTAAATATCCCCTGTAGCACGTGAGAGGATTATACTTCCCTGTTCTCTTGAAATATGATCAATGAAATATGAACAGAAGTGACTTGTGCTACTTCTGAGTTGAAGCTTTAAAAGTCAATATGCAACTTGCCAGGCTTCTGTTTCCTTCCTTGGCAGACTGTCAGAATTCCAGGTGGATATATGAACCTGGGTCCTGGAGAGAGGGTGATGTGGAGCAGAACGGGCAGCTCCCCAACCATACCTGAAGTGTGAGCAGGGAAACAAGTTTGTGGTTTTAAGCCACTAAGATTTTGGAGTTGTTAATTGGCCATAGCATAGCCCGGCCTGTATTGATTGACACATATTTCATTAAATTCTTTTGCTAAATAGGCCTTGCTATTTTTGCCCTTTACAAGTGAGTTTATAGAGAGTCAGAGGTTAATGATCTGCCAGGAATCACATAACTAGCAAGCAGTGAAATCCAGATTTGTACCCTGGTTTTTATGTTTTCACAGGTCATTCTGGTGAGTACTGCTAGCTGGCTTCAGGACAGTAATTGAAATGGAAGATGGCTTTAGTATATGAATTCTCACTTTTTATCAGTCATGGACTCAATGTTTCATTTTGTCCTGACAATTTTATGATGACAAGGATCTTTACTATTGAGCAGTAAGATAAAAATGAGAAATAAGGCAGCTTAGGATTTATGATTATTTTAATTTTCTTTAAATTTTCTCTATATTTTCTTACCTAAAAATTAGGGGCCATAGTTCTTAATAGGCTTTCACAAAGTACTTTGAGAATATCATATTAATGATTTATGTCATATAAAATATTTTCATAAGTTTACACCTATTATTCTAAATTTTAAGTTATGTCCAAACATTAACCATCAAGTTAAAACAATTTATTAACTAAAAAAAATTACATCTTAAATCCTCAGGTTTTACTTCTATAATCATAAAGGACAGGAAGCAAAATAGCAAAAGCAGCATTTATTTTCTTTGCAAACAGAACATATTTTACCTTTTCAGATTAGTAGGAACATTTTCTGGGTTTGGATACCGTTACTGCCTTTTGAGTTTATGAGTGAACACCTAATCTTAAGGGGTTGAATGTTTACTGTATTCACAATCAAACTACCTTTTGTCATACCTGATTCAGGAGGTATTTTCTAGTTTCAATCAAAATTTTTAGAACATACCCAATGCCTATTTCCTTAAAGAAAAAGGGAAATTTTTATACCTTTGATTGCAAGTGATCTCTACTTGAACAAGACCCTCCAGGAAAAAAGAAAAACTGATCATTCATTTAACAAACATGGCGAGAGCCTTCTGTGTGCCAAAGATTGTCCTAGGTACTGAGCATGTAAACAAAAATATGAACTGGCTTGTACCCTCAAGTGTAGAGGTGGGGAAAAATAGGTCAAAATATAGTTATGATACCATGTGTTAAGGTCTACTATGGAAGTACATGCTTAGGGAAAACAGGAATACTCATCTAGGCTTTACTGAATCATAGTAAGCTCTGTGCAAAAGAAAGCATGTGCTACCCTTTTCAGGAACATGTACATATCATGGATTAAAGTCTGGCAGTATATTAAAATGCCACATTCAGGAAAGTCTAAGAAGTTAGTTATAGATGGATCTTAGATTTCCTGTAGAGGAGTTATTGTAAGTGAAAAAATTTAAGAGAATGACTGGCAAATATAAGGTACTCAGATCATGAAAGCCATATTTTGTTGAATGAGAATGGGTGCAATTTTGCTTACAGGTGGTGGGTATGCATGCTTTTACACATTGTTCCTACGAACAGTTTGTCTTTCAGAAAGTTTACCTGAGCATCAGTATGAAAGTTGGATTTGCAGAGAGTAAGGACCAGAGTCTGTGGGACCATTTGAAATCTGTTCCGAAACTTCAGGTGAGATATAATGAGTTTAGAACAGGGAATATAGAGAGGAAATGTGAATTGGAGACACAAGTAAGAGAAAATTGAAAGATCTCTATTGTTTTTTCATGGAGTGGAGGAGAGGTTAAAGATGAATCATAGGTTTCTGATTTAGGTGAGAGGGTGAGTGCTAAGCCATCTATAAGCACAGGAAATACAAAATGAGTCACATGTTTGGGCACAGGAAATACAGAATGAGTCATTCTTAAAGAAGAATGAGTTAAATTTGACATATACTGCAAGACATTCCTACTGGAAATATACAGTAGGAAGTTAACTATATAGGTCTGGTTATAATAGTCTGGACCATACATAGGAGATTTATTGTTTTAAAGATGGCAGGAGAATCCCTGATTTTTTGTATGATCAACAGTACAATGAGAAGAGAAAATACGGGGAAAACATGTTTCAAGTAACAGAAAGAAAGGAGATGATATAGAAGATTAAGGAGGGTTATACAGGTATGGAAAGAATTAAGGCAAGTTAATGTTAAGTTGTTAGAAAACTATGTAGGTTCAACAAAGTGTTATTTTACCTTTTAGTTTTAATAGGAGGGACTTGAGCTTGCATATATGTGAAGGAAAGGAACCAGGAAAGGGTTTAAACCATGTTAATATTGTTGGTACAGCAAGAAACATGATGACTTAGAAGGGGATAGGATCTAAAGCTTGGATAAAAGGATGTGAAGACAGAGGAAAGAGGTAGAACGGGTATGGAAACAGGTAATGGTGGTGGCAGAACATTTAAGACAGCATTATTACCTTTTTTTTGCTATAAAAGCAAAAGTCATAGACTAATATTAACACAAAATGAATTCAGATCTAAATTTAAATCTGAAAATTATAAAAGTTCTGGAAGAACATCAGAGAAAAGTTTTTTGACCTGAGGTTAGGCAGAGATTTCACAGATGCAACACCAAAAGCATGGCCCATAAAAGAATAGGTTGATAAACTGACATAACTGAAATTACAATTTTCTGCTCTATAACAGACACTGAGAATGAAAAGGTAAGCCACAGACTGGGAGGAAACATTTGCAAATCACCTATTTGATAAAAGACGTGTATTCAGAATATAAAAAGAGATCTCAAAGCTCAGTAAAAAGAAAGCAAACAGTCCAATACAAAATGCAGGAAAATTGAATAGACACTTCACCCAAGAAGATATACTTTTGGCAAATAAGCACATGAGAAGTTGCTCAATGCCTCTGTCTTAATATAATGCAGATTAAAAAAACACAGTGACATGCTATTATATATCTAATGGGAAGTCTAAAATTTTTAAAGATTGACAATACCAATTTTTGGCAAGAATATGGAGCAACTGGAACTCTCAAAGACTGCTGGTGGGAATGTAAAATGGTACATAGTTTTGGAAAACAGTTTGGCAGTTTCTTAAGAAGCTAAATATACACCTATCATGTGACACAGCCTTTCTAGTCCTAGATATTTACACAAGATTAAATATATATATATATCCATGAAAAGACTTGTGAATAAATATCCACAGAAGCTTTATTTATAGTATTTTCAACCAGAAAACAATACAAATGTCCAGCAATATGTGAATGGATGAATAAACTGTGGTATATCCACTCAATGGACTATTACTCAGGAGTGAAAAGGAATGTATTGATACAGCAACAACATGGATGTATCTCAAAGAAATAATGTAGAGTGAAAAAAGCCAGACCAAAAAGAGTACATTTCTATAGAATTCTAGAAAATTCTACCTAATCTATAGTGACAGAAAGGTAGGTAGTTGTTGCCTAGTACATTAGTTTGCTAGGGTTGCCCTAACAAAGTACCACAGACTGGGTGGTTTAAACAACATAAATTTATTTTTTCAGCATTCTGGAGGCTAGAAGTCTAGGTCAAGTTGTCTGAAGTGTTCATTTTGTTCTGAAGCCTCTCACTTTGGCTTGCAGAAGGCTGCATCTCCTTTTGTCCTCACATGGTCTTTCCTCTGTGTACACATGGCCTTGCTGTCTCCTTCTGTGTCCAAATTTCCACTTGTTGTAAGGTCACCAGTCAGGTTGGATTTGGGCCCACCTTAATGGACTCATTGTAACTTAATCATCTCTTTGAAGGCCCTATCTCCAAGTAGAGTTACGTTCTGTGGTACTGCAGGTTAGGGCTTCAACGTATGAATTTGAGGGAAGGGGCCACAATTCAGCCAGTAACATCTGGGGTGGAGAGTAGAGAGAGAGACTTCACAAGGACAGGAGAGAATTAGGGGGATGACAGATATGTTCGTTGTCTTGGTTGTGATGATGGACTCATGGTAGTGTGTGTGTGTATGTGTATATATATATATATATATGTTAAAAATTATTAAATTGTGCCTTTTAAATATATGCAGTTTATGTGTCAATTATATCTCAATAAAGCTGTCAAAATATGTTAGAAGAGATGTGGATTAAACACTGTAAAATATGCTACAACACAAGAGTACCATTTTAATGTAGCAGGATATATTCCAAGCCAGATGCCAGATATCAGCTATTTTTTTGAGTGACTTCTGTGGGCAAACCTTTGCTAGTTGAAGATATACAAATTCCTTTCTAAAATCAGAGATCTCACAATCTGATTGTGAAGACATTGCATGATGTATAAAAAGATGAAATGAGCAGTTTTATCATAAATCAGTTCAAAATATTTACTGGAGGGGAGATTGGTTCAAGATGGCGGTGTAGAAGGACGTGCTCTCACTCCCTCTTGCGATAGCACCAGAATCACAACTAACTGCTGAACAATCATCGACAGGAAGACACTGGAACTCACCAAAAAGGATACCCCACATCCAAAGACAAAGGAGAAGCCACAATGAGACAGTAGGAGGGGCATAATCAAAATAAAATCAAATCCCATAACTGCTGGTTGGGTGACTCACAAACTGGAGAACACTTAACACCACAAAAGTCCACCCACTGGAGTAAAGGTTCTGAGCCCCACATCAGGCTTCTGAACCTGGGGGTCCGGCAACGGGAGGAGGAATTCCTAGAGAATCAGACTTTGAAGGCTAGCAGGATTTGATGGCAGGACTTCGACAGGACTGGGGGAAACAGAGGCTCCACTCCTGGAGGGCACACACAAAGTAGTGTGTGCATCAGGACCCAGGGGAAGGAGCAGTGACCCCAAAGGAGACTGAACCAGACCTACCTGCTAGTGTTGGAGGGTCTCCTGCAGAGGCGGGGGGTGCCTGTGTCTCACCGTGAAGACAAGGACACTGGCAGCAGAAGTTCTAGGAAGTACTCCTTGGCGTGAGCCCTCCCAGAGTCTGCCATTAGCCCCACCAAAGAGCCTGGGTAGGTTCCAGTGTTGGGTAGCCTCAGGCCAAATAACCAACAGGGAGGGAACTGAGCCCCACCCATCAGCAGACAAGCGGATTAAAGTTTTACTGAGCTCTGCCCCCCAGAGCAACACCCAACTCTACCCACCACCAGGCCCTCCCATCAGGAAACTTGCACAAGCCTCATAGATAGCCTCATCCACCAGAGGGCAGACAGCAGAAGCAAGAAGAACTACAATCCTGCAGCATGTGGGAAAAAAACCACATTCACAGAAAGATAGACAAGATGAAAAGGCAGAGGGCTATGTACCAGATGAAGGAACAAGATAAAACCACAGAAAAACAACTAAATGAAGTGGAGATAGGCAGTCTTCCAGAAAAAGAATTCAGAATAATGATAGTGAAGATGATCCAGGACCTTGGAAAAGGAATGGAGGCAAAGATCGAGAAGATGCAAGAAATGTTTAACAAAGATCTAGAAAAATTAAACAACAAACAAACAGAGATGAACAATACAATAACTGAAATGAAAACTACACTAGAAGGAATCAATAGCAGAATAACTGAGGCAGAAAAACGGATAAGTGACCTGGAAGACAGAATGGTGGAATTCACTGCTGCAAAACAGAATAAAGAAAAAAGGATGAAAAGAAATGAAGACAGGCCACGAGACCTCTAGGACAACATTAAACGCAACAACATTCGCATTATAGGGGTCCCAGAAGGAGTAGAGAGACAGAAAGGACTCGAGAAAATATTTGAAGAGATTATAGTTGAAAACTTCCCTAATATGGGAAAGGAAATAGTTAATCAAGTCCAAGAAGCACAGAGAGTCCCATACAGGATAAATCCAAGGAGAAACACACCAAGACACATATTAATCAAACTATCAAAAAATTAAATACAAAGAACAAATATTAAAAACAGCAAGGGAAAAACAACAAATAACACATAAGGGAATCCCCATAAGGTTAACAGCTGATCTTTCAGCAGAAACTCTGCAAGCCAGAAGGCAGTGGCAGGACATATTTAATGATTTAGTGATGAAGGAGAAAAACCTACAACCAAGATTACTCTACCGAGCAAGGATCTCATTCAGATTCAACGGAGAAATCAAAAGCTTTACAGACAAGCAAAAGCTAAGAGAATTCAGCACCACCAAACCAGCTCTACAACAAATGTTAAAGGAACTTCTCTAAGTGGGAAACACAAGAGAAGAAAAGGACCTACAAAAACAAACCCAAAACAATTAAGAAAATGGTCATAGGAACATACATATCGATAATTACCTTAAACGTGAATGGATTAAATGCTCCAACCAAAAGACACAGGCTCGCTGAATGGATACAAAAACAAGACCCATATATATGCTGTCTACAAGAGACCCACTTCAGACCTAGGGACACATACAGACTGAAAGTGAGGGGATGGAAAAAGATATTCCATGCAAATGGAAATCAAGAGAAAGCTGGAGTAGCAGTACTCATGTCAGATTAAAATAGACTTTAAAATAAAGAATGTTATAAGAGACAGGGGAGGACACTACATAATGGTCAAGGGATCAATCCAAGAAGAAGATATAACAATTATAAATATATACGCACCCAACATAGGAGTACCTCAATACATAAGGCAACTGCTAACAGCTATAAAAGAGGAAATCGACAGTAACACAATAATAGTGGGGGACTTTAATAACACCTCACTTACACCAATGGACAGATCATCCAAACAGAAAATTAATAAGGACACACGAGCTTTAAATGACACAATAGAGCAGATAGATTTAATTGATATTTATAGGATGTTCCATCTGAAAACAGCAGATTACACTTTCTTCTCAAGTGCGCAGGGAACATTCACCGGGATAGATCACATCTTGGGTCACAAATCAAGCCTCAGTAAATTTAAGAAAATTGAAATCATATCCAGCATCTTTTCTGACCACAATGCTATGAGATTAGAAATCAATTACAGGGAAAATAATGTAAAAAACACAAACACATGGAGGCTAAACAATATGTTACTAAATAACCAAGAGATCACTGAAGAAATCAAAGAGGAAACCAGAAAATACCTAGAGACAAATGACAATGAAAACACGACGATCCAAAACCTATGGGATGCAGCAAAAGCAGTTCTAAGAGGGCAGTTTATAGCAATCCAATCCTACCTTAAGAAACAACTAACATACCAAATTAACAATCTAACCTTATACCTAAAGGAACTAGAGAAAGAAGAACAAACAAAACCCAAAGTTAGTAGAAGGAAAGAAATCATAAAGATCAGAGCAGAAATAAATGAAATAGAAACAAAGAAAACAATTGCAAAGATCAGTATAACTAAAAGCTGGTTCTTTGAGAAGCTAAACAAAATTGATAAACCATTAGCCAGACTTATCAAGAAAAAGAGGGAGAGGACTCAAATCAATAAAATTAGAAATGAAAAAGGAGTAGTTACAACAGACACCACAGAAATACAAAGCATCATAAGAGACTACTACAAGCAACTCTATGCCAATAAAATGGACAACCTGGAAGAAATGGACAAATTCTTAGAAAGGTATAAGCTTCCAAGACTGAACCAGGAAGAAATAGAAAATATGAACAGACCAATCACAAGTAATGAAATTAAAACTGTGATTAAAAGTCTTCCAACAAACAGAAGTCCAGGACCAGATGGCTTCACAGGTGAATTCTATCAAACATTTAGAGAAGAGCTAACACCCATTCTTCTCAAACTCCTCCAAAAAATTGCAGAGAAGGAACACTCCCAAACTCATTCTACGAGGCCACCATCACCATGATACCAAAACCAGAGAGAGATACTACAAAAAAGGAAAATTACAGAACAATATCACTGATGAATATACATGAAAAACTCCTCAACAAAATACCAGCAAACAGAATCCAACAACACATTAAAAGGATCATACACCATGATCAAGTGGGATTTATCCCAGGGATGCAAGGATTCTTCATTATACACTAATCAATCAATGTGATACACCATATTAACAAAGTGAAGAATAAAAACCATATGATCATCTCAATAGATGCAGAAAAAGCTTTTGACAAAATTCAACA
Organism: Eubalaena glacialis; assembly: GCF_028564815.1. Lineage (NCBI taxonomy): Eukaryota > Metazoa > Chordata > Mammalia > Artiodactyla > Balaenidae > Eubalaena > Eubalaena glacialis. Next base: position 80,615,643 of record NC_083724.1, on the reverse strand, counting down.
CACATTTATGATAAAAACTCTCCAGAAAGTGGGCATAGAGGGAACCTACCTCAACATAGTAAAGGCCATATATGACAAACCCACAGCAAACATCATTCTCAATGGTGAAAAACTGAAAGCATTTCCTCTAAGATCAGGAACAAGACAAGGATGTCCACTCTTGCCACTATTTTTCAACATAGTTTTGGAAGTCCTAGCCATGGCAATCAGAGAAGAAAAAGAAATAAAAGGAATAGAAATTGGAAAAGAAGAAGTATAACTGTCCGTGTTTGCAGATGACATGATACTATACATAGAGAATCCTAAAGATGCCACCAGAAAACTACTAGAGCTGATCAATGAATTTGGTAAAGTTGCAGGATACAAACTTAATGCACAGAAATCTCTTGCATTCCTATACACTAATGGTGAAAAATCTGAAAGAGAAATTATGGAAACACTCCCATTTACCATTGCAACAAAAAGAATAAAATACCTAGGAATAAACCTACCTAGGTAGACAAAAGACCTGTATGCAGAAAACTATAAGACGCTTATATGATGAAAGAAATTAAAGATGATACAGATGGAGAGATATATCATGTTCTTGGATTGGAAGAATCAACATTGTGACAATGTCTATACTATCCAAAGCAATCTACAGATTCAATGCAATCCCTATCAAATTACCAATGGCAATTTTTATGGAACTAGAACAAAAAATTTTAAAATTTGTACAGAGACACAAAAGACCCCAAATAGCCAAAGCGGTCTTGAGGGAAAAAAACGGAGCTGGAGGAATCAGACTCCCTGACTTCAGACTATACTACAAAGCTACAGTAATCAAGACAATATGGTACTGGCACAAAAACAGAAATATAGATCAGTGGAACAGGATAGAAAGCCCAGAGATCAACCCACGCACCTATGGTCAACTAATGTAGGACAAATGAGGCAAGGATATACAATGGAGAAAAGACAGTCTCTTCAATAAGTGGTGCTGGGAAAACTGGACAGCTACATGTAAAGGAATGAAATTAGAACATTCCCTAACACCATACACAAAAATAAATTCAAAATGGATTAGAGACCTAAATGTAAGACCGGACACTATAAAATTCTTAGAGGAAGACATAGGAAGAACACTCTTTGACATAAATCACAGCAAGATCTTTTTTGATCCACCTCCTAGAGTAATGAAATGAAAACAAAAATAAACAAATGGGACCTAATGAAACTTAAAAGTTTTTGCACAGCAAAGAAAACTACAAACAAGACAAAAAGACAACCCTCAGAATAGGAGAAAATATTTGCAAACGAATTAATGGACAAAGGATTAATCTCCAAAATATACAAGCAGCTCATGCAGCTCAATATTAAAAAAACAAACAATCCAATCCAAAAATGGGCAGAAGACTTAAATAGAAATTTCTCCAAAGAAGACATACAGTTGGCCAAGAAGTACATGAAAAGCTGCTCAACATCACTAATGATTAGAGAAATGCAAATCAAAACTACAATGAGGTATCACCTCACACCAGTTAGAATGGGCATCATCAGAAAATCTACAAACAACAACTGGTGGCGAGGGTGTGGAGAAAAGGGAACCCTCTTGCACTGTTGGTGGGAATGTAAATTGATACAGCCACTATGGAGAACAGTATGGAGTTTCCTTAAAAAACTAAAAATAGAAGTACCATATGACCCAGCAATCCCACTACTGGGCATATACCCAGAGAAAATCATAATTCAAAGACACATGCACCCCAATGTTCATTGCAGCACTATTTACCATAGCCAGGACATGGAAGCAACCTAAATGCCCATCGAGAGATGAATGGATAAAGAAGAAGTGGTACATATATACAATGGAATATTATTCAGCCATAAAAAGGAACGAAATTGGGTCATTTGTAGAGATGTGGATGGATCTAGAGACTGTCATACAGAGTGAATTAAGTAAGAAAGAGAAAAACATATATTTTAACACATATATGTGGAACCTAGAAAAATGGTACAGATGAACTGGTTTGCAGGGCACAAATAGAGACACAGATGTAGAGAACAAACGTATGGACACCAAGGGAGGAAAGTGGGGGGGTGGTGTGTGTGTGTGTGTGATGAATTGGGAGATTTGGATTGACATATATACAATAATATGTATAAAATGAATAACTAATAAGAACCTGCTGTATAAAAAAAAAATTAAAAAATTAAAAAAAAATTTACTGGATGCCCAATCAATGAAAGCAATTACTAGTGCTTTCATTTTTAGGAGAAATAAATTAATAGGAAATAGCTCTGGCACTCAGGGAGCCTAAGGTGTAAACATAACTCCCTTTTACAAATTCTATGCAGAAGACCTCATTTAAGTTTAGATATAATACTTCCAGAGATACATGACATCATACAGCAGCTCAGGCCAATTTGGAGAAGTGTCAACTTTTAGACTCAGTGAAGGACAGAAAGCAAGAGTCAGTGAAAAAAGCCTTAGCACAGATGATGCAAACAGGGATGAATAACTGCTGAATTGTACCATTGATAATTTTGCTGAGTGATATTACTGTGGTCCAACATGGTCTCAGTACAACAGTCACACTGCTAAGATATCACTTTAGTAACCTGATGGGTTATTATTTGTGGGCTCAGTCTTAACAAAATGGCAGACTATTATAGATTGAGGAGACTGGTAATTTTTTTCCAACAAGTCTGGTGCAAAAATTAATGAAAGATAAGGGAGAGGCAGAGAGCACTTGTGCTAGACAACACGTTTATTTATCGGATTATTTTAAAAAGAAGGCACCGGTTTTGTTTTCCATTATTTTCTCCATTTTAATTTAGTCTAGATTCTTCTCCATGTTAGTAGAGCCTGTGCTTAGCTGACACTAGATGGTATTGTGGCTCCTTCAATTCAACTGGCTTCCTGAGTGAGAGGCACTTTCTGTCCTTGTGTAATTGGTGTGCTGCATGTGTGTTTAATGTAAGATCAATATCTCCTAGAAAAAATAATAGCTGTTTGTTTATGAAATATGGTTTAAGAAAATATAGGACCAGCTTTTCTAGTTTTAAACATTAAAAAAAAATGCGTTTGTGACACTCACAGTGCATATTCTCAAATGCTACATTTGTATTTTGTCAATAAAATACTATTGAGAATATAAGAAAGAGGGAGCCTAACAGGTCAAAGGAGAAAAGGCATTGTGCTGCCTGTTGATGTTATGTTTAAATGCTGCCAAAGCTGGTTAATCTTTCTCTGAAACAATACCATGGAAAGACCAATTTTCCTTTTCTTTCTTTCTTTTTTTAATTTTAGTGAGCTCTTCAAATCAGAGTTTTATCTTGAAAATAAATAACTAGCATTTAAATGTAATGCCAAAATTTGAATACATGACTGACCAAATAATTTTGTTACTGACAAAGATAATATTAATAACATTTGCAACAACATTATATCCAGAAGTTAGTAACACCGAAAACGTTGATGTTTAGTCTGGATATTTGCCTTACTTGTTCCCTTGATCTGGAAAACTCTTTTTCTTTTCCACTTCAAAAGATATCTGCCCATGTTTCAAGGTCCTGTTAATGTCACTTTCTCAATAAACCCACTTCGCTCTTCCAGTCTGAGTGAATCCCTTATGCTCCCATCATGAAAAATATATTTCTTGCAGAACTTAGGGTAGCCTGTTTTGTCACAATTACCTTGGTAAATATGCATCTTCTCTATAAACGGATAAACATTTTAGAGCTTGGGACAATATCTTGCTCCCTTTGATTCACTGTTCTTAATGCAGGGTAAAGAGTAAGCCTTTAGGAGTTCCGTGATGGTGCAGTGGATAAAAACCCGCCTGCCAATGCAGGGGACACGGGTTTGATCCCTGGTCCGGGAAGATCCCACATGCTGTGAAGCAACTAAGCCCGTGCACCACAACTACTGAGCCTGAGCTGTAGAGCCCGCGAGCCACAACTACTGAGCCCATGTGCCACAACTACTGAAACCCGTGCGCCTAGAGCCCGTACTCCGCAACAAGAGAAGCCACCGCAGTGAGAAGCCCACACAACACAACGAAGAGTAGCCCCCGCTCACCACAACTAGAGAGAGCCCGTGCACAGCAACGAAGACTCAATGCAGCCAAAAAATAAATAAATAATGTTAAATCTTTAAAAAAAAAAAGAGTAAGCCTTTAATGAATGTTCATAAATTGAACTTTTTACTTAAAAAAAGACACATAAAGACAGAAATCTTGAATCAAGCTCACATTTACTATTCTATGAATAGACTTTGAGAGTATAAAAATTACCCTTCACTCTGTACATGTAGGTAAGTATGTTTTTATGATGAAGAGTCTGTGGTTTATTAGAGAAGAATAGTTTATTTCCAAACTCTTCAATATATTCAGGTGGTAAGTTCCCAGAGATCAGGACTATTTTGGCTCCATTCAAGAATTCTGCATATTTCCATATGAAATGTTTTATTCCTTTCTGAGCAAGCCTTTTTTTAAAGGCAATTAAATGTGGCCATTTTCCAAGTGTTGCAAAGACAACATGTAGGAGAGCCAGTTAGGGAACTAATTAACCTTTGGGTGTAAATTAGTTCAGGCAGCTGAAGTCTGAAGGGGAAAAGGGGAGCAGTTCTGCCATTTTAACAAATGAATACTATAGACAATTACCCTTTCTTGATGAGCTGTTGCAGAGGAACAGGGTCCAGGAGAAGGACACCAGTTCCATAGCAGCTGCTGTGATAATTAACCAGAAGCACCGAGATGTTAGGACAACTAGAAGTCTTGGGTAAACGTTCCAGGAATGCCTAATATTAATACAAATGGAAGAGGAGTCAGCAAGTGTTGCTGAAAAGGACCAGAGAGTAAATATTTTCAGATTTGCCAGCCATATGGTTTCAGTTACGTTATTCAAATATGTCACTACTGCAAAATAGCCGTCAGTAATAAATGTTAAATAATAAATAAGGTGGCCAGATTTGGCTCTTGGTCTGCATTTTGCCATTCCCTGGTTAATAAAGTACAATTAAACATTTATAATATTTTAGCAGGTTTGTATAAAAGAATAGATTTAAACATGCTGATAGATGCTAAGTTTTAGTGAGAAACTGACCATATTTCAAGTTAAGCAATTATATATTACATTTATTTCAACTCTTAGTAAAACTTTATGAAGCCTTTTTAAAACTTTCCAGACTGAATTAATCTCCTCTCATTTCTCCCAGTCATATCATGCATCCTATTCCACAGTATGTTTTTTATTGGTGTCCGTTTCTTTTTCTTTTTTCTTAAGATTTATTTATTATTTATTTAATTTATTTTTGGCTGCGTCGGGTCTTAGTTGCCGCACGTGGGATCTTCGTTGAGGCATGCAGGATCTTCCGTTACGGCGCGCGGGCTTCTCTCTAGTTGTGGCCTGTGGGTTTTCTCTCTCTAGTTGTGGTGCACGGGTTCCAGAGCACGTGGGCTCTGTAGTTTGCGGCACGTGGGCTCTAGCTGAGGCGTGCAGGCTTGGTAGTTGTGGCACACAGGCTTAGTTGCCCCGCGGCGTGTGGGATCTTAGTTCCCTGACCAGGGATCGAACGCACATCCCCTGCATTGTAAGGCAGATTCTTTACCACTGGACCACCAGGGAAGTCCCTGGTGTCCGTTTCATACGTGTATTTTTCCTTCACTAAAATATAAATGCCTTGAAATTGAGGATTATGAATTATTCACATTTGTTTCAAAACTTTGAAATATAAAGACCATATTTCAATATCAAAATATTCTATGGAATCCCAGATGCATGCACTTACATTTTAGTATCCATTGAAGAGTACATAATAACAAAAGCTATGAATTTAGAAATGTTTAAAACAAATTGTATTTAATTAGTCGCAATATCTAAATATGCTAAAAAAAAAGGCAGAACATTATCTAGGAAACATTATTCATTAAGTTCATAAATAGCACTTGGTGTAATTATGGGTTACATGAAATTTTCAAAACTCCACAATTCTTCAGGGATAAATCAGGCCTACTCTCAAGTGTTAACTTTAAATACAGTGTCTTCTTCAGTGATGGTGTGAAAGTGTTTCTGTAACACAATTTTCTGTAATACATATTTATGTAAAGTAAAATTTTATGAATACTTAAATATTACTAAGCATCCAACCAAAAGAAATAATAAAAGATGAGGCAATATACGGATACAAACATGCTTTCATAGCAATGAAAAATTGGAAATATTAGAGATACCTGAAGCCATTATAAATGAGTGTAGACAGTTAAAGTGAGAGCCAGGGGTATCGGCAAAAACTTGATTTAAAAAAAAAAGGCATTGAAATGTCACAGATTGTGGCTGAGAAGCCAAGAAGAATGTAGGAGTACAGAATTCAATCCATCAGAAAAGAAATGAGTTGAACTCAATGTGGATGGAGTTATAAAGTCCAATAAAATCATGTATCTAACCTTGGATTGTGAGGAGTTGGATACTTGGGATCTCCTGAGGTGTAGTAGATATAAAAAGGACTCAGTATATCTACCCGAGGGCTGGGTGGGAATGAAAACAGTTGCTTAGAGGTTAAAATAATCTTAGACTATCTGAGAGAGTAATTCTGTTTTCTTACGTGTGTAAGGGGTAAAGATTTGAGTACAGGGCTGGTAAGCTAAATAAAGTAAATATTAATTTTATGTAAATTCAGGATAATCTGTGTCTTCTGCTGTTTAGATAATTCAGCATTTTAACCTTGGAATTTCAGTTTGCAGTAGTACATCATTGATATTAAATTTGTGCTGTCAAGTTAGAAAAGAAAAAGAAAGTCTGATTAAATATATAAATTATTTGAATGTTTAAAAGAAATTGATTTACTATATGTTTAACTTATTAGTTTTGTAAACTTTTATTAAAGGATCACAAATGTTTTGCTTCTTTGGGTTCTGTTTTCTCAGGCACTCAAAGAGAAAAGCAAATATTTTAAATCTAAAATTGAAGTTTAAAATGTTTAAGGAAATTTGCCAAATTTTATGAATGGAGTTAAACATTTAAGGAAATTTAGTCTTTAACTTGAGACAATCAACATTGTTTAAAGAATAAGTTAAACATTCTTTTTGTACAGAAATAGCTAAATTTAAAAAGCAGAAAAAATTTGTAGATTGAAATCTTAAGAAAAATAAAGTTTAGAAAGTTTGTGTCTTTAAAAAAATATCACTATTAATTTTAAACCGAAGTAAGTTTAAAGAGACCCCTCTCCCTCAACAAAAACTCTGTGGTCGCCAGGGGCTGGGGGATGGGGGAAATAGGGTGGTGTTGGTCAAATGATATGAACTTTCAGTTAAAAGGTAAATAAGTTCTGGGGATCTAATGCATAGAATAGGGATAACAGAGTTATAATGGAATAACATAGAATACAGTTAATAATACTGTATTGTATACTCAAAATTTGCAAAGATCTTAAGTGTTTTCACCACACATTAAAAGGTAACTATGTGAGGCGATGGATGTGTTAATTAGCTCATTGTGGTAATCATTTTACAGTGTATATGTATTAAATCATGTTGCGGAACTTAAAAAAATCAAATTGTAAAACCTAAATATTTATTTTTAAAATCATACCTCAATAACGCTGGGGAAAATCATACCGTCATCTAATTATAGTGGAAAACTTAAATCAATTACATTTGGTGATGATGATAATACTGGTGAGAGCTGACATTTATTGCATCCTTAATAGGTGCTAAGCACAATTGAAACAGGACCTTTTAAATATCTTAAGCAATAATTTGAAGGATCTTTTATCTTTTCCATTTTTGGAAGAGAAACTGAGGCTTATGACGATTAAGTAACTTGGCTAACTCACATAGCTAGAAGGTGGTAAAATTAAAGAGGGAATAAAATGTGACCTTAAAGATAGGGAAAATGCTTAAAAACTTTCACATTCTTTCAGCAAAAATTTTCCAGAAAATATTTAAGAAGTGGAATATGAATTGAGTTTTCAAAAGTAAGAGCAAAAGAAATTATTTCTTCCCAGAAAATCTAAAAGAGAAGAAGAAAGATTTATAAGCCTGAATTCCCAAATCCACATTTTATTTTTTGGTAATTGCTTGTCATTTCAGAAGGAAGGAAAGTTGAGTTGAGATGCAGAGAAACATCTCTAAATCTGGGGGCAATATTTTTGTTTTTCTGATAAATTGATTTGAAGTAAATTTTCATATATGCACATATATGTAATTCTATATACATATATATGGTATATATGGGTATTAAACACAACACAGGACAAATAATGCAAAGATATCTAACAGTGGATTTGTAGGTGTGGGTATGGGTTTAAATTTAGCTGTGCAGTAGCAATATTTATATTGGCTTATTGTCAGCGATGCTGTCTTGGTATTGGATTTGTCATTAATAAAAGTCATGTGGAGGTATACAGATTATCTACAGGCAATTTACCCCAAATACTTTTATAATAAAGGAACTAATAATCTAGGATGAATGAACAATTCCTACTGCATGTAAATGAGTATCCTACTTCCTCAGATACTCAATACTGATAAGAACAACACAGGCAAAGTTTCTTTTTTTGAACAGATTCACATATGACATCATTAAGAACAAATCATGACATTCCATTTCTCTGTTTTTCATCTAACTCCCAATATTACATATACACAAAGAGAAACACACATATTACAGTTGATCCACATACATATAAATATAAGAAATTATAGCTAATAAACATGTGTGTATGTACTAATATATTTGCCTTCAAAAATTGATTTGTAAACAGAACACAAAACAGACACTGCATAGTTCTATGAATAAAGATGATGTACAATGACTGTTTGGCTCCCCTGAGATAGAAGAAGAAATTTCAAGTCATCAGTCAACAAGTGTTTATTAGTTCCCTGAGTTCTCTTACAAATGTAAGAAATAGAAAAGATCAATAATGCCATTTACCCAATCCCATGACAGTATCAAAAAAATTCTAAAAAATACATACTTCTGCTACATGGATTTTTTTCCTAGTAAGTTATTCCTTTTTTTTCCCCCCAAAGATCAATTTTACTTAAAAACTTTCCAAAGTGAACACATGCTTATTCATAGTGAGATCTGTTAAAATAAATAATTTCAACTGTATGAATATTTTGTTCCAAGTAAAATGAGAAAAGGTGGAATTAAAGGCAATTATTAGAAAAGATTCTGGAAAGCATGAATGGACTCTCCATTGGTAGACGTGGAAATGAAGGCTAAGGCAGAGGAATGAATTGCCTGCCAGAGCATTAAAGGTGTGTCCCAAGATAGGCACACAGCCCCTTAGCAAGGGCTGGGAGTCCCACAGTGACAAGGCATTTAATGAAATCTCTGTCCAGTCATTAGCTGACCACTAAGCTAATCAAGCAAGGATTTCATTGGCCATCCATTACCAAGAATACAGACTTAACAGATTAGTTCAGGAAAATCACTAAACAAGCAAACAGTATTAATAACAACAACAAGTGTCAACAACACAAAAAACTGAGGATTGGAGGGTCTGGTTTACAGGGTGGCCACATTAGTTGTGTCCAATTTTCAACAAAAAATCATGAGAAATATAAAAAACCCAGGGAAGTGTATGGATGCTTCTTTAAAGAAAAACTAGGCTATTCACCGATGGAAAGGTGAAGGTCAGAAACTTTAAGGAGAGTGGAGAGACTCCTTTTATGTTAGGCAAGGTTTGAGCATGATTTAGATTCTTCATTTTTTATAGGAAACTGATGCAGGGCCTGTTGAGACATGGCCAAAATGAAAGCGCTAAGCAGTTGTTTACTTTAGATTATCAGGCTATTTATTAGTCTGGAAATGTTCATTAAAAAGGGACATCTTGGAAATAAGGGATGTTAAAAGGGAAAAAATAATCTGCTGTCAGAACGCAGTGCATTAACATTGTATATAACTTATTGTTGAAGGTGGTTTTGGCACTTCTGTATATTTTATTTTACCTGCTGTTACCTCTTATAAAACACAGATTGTATATAAAATTGACCTGAATCAGCATTTAGGGAATACAATAAGTCAGCAAGAAAATTCACCAAACTGACACACTGTATCATATAAAAACATAAATTCCCAGATTAAATAAGGTTGCGAAGGAACCTCTTTTATCTTAGTTTTAATACATATTAAAGAAAATGTACAAGAAAGTCTTTTATAACAAATGAAAATTTCAAATAACAAAGATTTTATTATAACTGCATTACGTATGTGTGAAGTATCTATGACGTACTTTCTGTTTTCACTTGAAATTCCAGTTGGGAAGAGAAAAAAGAGCTTCATTTAATTTATCTTACAATGAGTGAAAAATATGGCTAACTCTAGTGATTCCAGATCTTTTAACTGCTGGTTGCTTTGGATTCTCATAAAGTCTGAGTCCGTGTGTGTGTGTGTGTGTGTGTGTTTGTATACTAGATTCGATGTTGCTGCCCCTGAGTTTAAACCTCTTTTGATTAGAAATGTTTTCACATGTGACTTCTTATATCCTTGAAAAATCTGTGACAAATGTAATGAAATTTTGGAGCTCAAGATGAATAAATCTTCTTGTCTAAATATTTCACATCAAAAATGAGGAGTCCTAAATTATTTAAGCCATTTGATCCTAATCATTATCAGATACTGTCTTACTTGACACTAAAATCCATATATTCTGAGTCTCAGAGTTAATAAATAAAATCTTGATTCTATTATGGATGTCTTGGTTGCAGGTCTTGAACCTTCATCTTACTGATTTTGAAGCTCACATTATTTCCTCTATAATATGCTGTCTGATTTTTAACTCTCTACCCGTCATTGTCAAGTCAGGAAGGGGAAACCATACCAGTTATTTTAAAGAAAGAATTTAATATAGGAAGCTGTTTAAACATATGCTGGATACTCAACTGGGAAAATGGGTTACAGAGGTAACAGCAGCCAAAATCCACTCCTTAGGCTAAGGGAACAAAGCTGGGGTCCAGACCCCAGAGGAGGGAGCCTGAACCTTGCCTCAGAAGTCAGAACCTTGCTCTCAGATCTGTCTGTAAGGCTGGATGCTGTCTGGCTAGTATTCACATAGTTGAAAGGGTATCATGAGGTTCTTTGGAGGAGTCTAAAAAAATACTGGAAATTGGAGTCATCTGCTACTATAGGAGCTAACTACAGCTGCTGGGGTGAAGGACCACTGCTGGCGTGATGCTGACAGTAACAACAGGCAAACGGGTACAAGTCCATTCTTCCCCCTCTAGCCTTACGGTCTCTTTCTAGTGCCCTCTGTGGGGAGGACCTAATAGGAGACTAATCAGCAAAGGAGAAATGTGATTTGCAGAGTCCCAAAATCACAAGGTAGAATATTAAATGATGGGTTTGGAACTGAAAGACGATTGTTTTTATGATACCAACCATTTTTCTTTAATAATGACATTACCAACACTCAGTAAACCTACTAAAATTATATAGTTCTGTTATCCCTTGGGATTTTTATAGGGTTTATTTGTAGAGTTAATAATCTAATATTATCCTTGAATAGGTTTAAAACTTTACTCTTATGAATCTGTTTTATGTAGGTCAAATCTTTCATTTATATGCTTCCATAGTGTACTGATTATAAAATTATACATAATCATAATCATGTTTAAAAGTATTAATTCTTTTAAAGAAAAAATCCTTTATTTAAACATGTTTGGGGAAATGAAATATCCTTGGATTTCTCAGTGACCACGGTAGACCCTGGCCTCAAGAGACACTTCATGAGAATCAGATCTATAGCCTTTGTTAATTGCTCTGATCTGAAAGGATGATACAACCTCTCTTATCTGCTAGAAAGGGCCAAATGGTTACAGAGCAGGCAAAGTCCCTAGGTGAAACCCCAATAAAAGGTTTTGCCCCCGATTCCAGTGTGTGCGTGTGTTTGTGTGTGTGTGTGTGTGTGTGTGTGTGTGTGTGTGTAGGGGGGGAATTTCCCCACATTTCCAAGCAATTCTCTGATACTAGCTGGGTGTCCTGCAATTCAAATTAATTGTGACAATATTTACCCAGAGAGTATCCAGTTCTATGGGTTAAGGCTTCATCCTGCAACACTGCCATCTACTTCAGATGCTAATCAGAAGTTCAGGTTGTTACCTGTGCTTTTGACCAAATGACTGTAAATCAGAGGTTCCCATGACCCCCTCCTTGGGTTCGATTACTTGCTGGAGTGGCTCACAGAACTCAGGAAACAAGTTTACTCACTAGATTACCAGTTTGTTACAGAGTATCTTAAAGAATGTGAATCAATAGCCAGATGAAGAAATGCATAGGGCAAGGTCCCAAACAAAGGAGCTTCTGTCCTCCTGGAGTTTGGGGCCTGTTACGGTGACACGTAGTAGCAATCTGGTTCACCAACCTGGAAGCTCTCTGACTCTTGTTCTTTTAGGTTTTAATGGAGGCTTCACTACATAGGCATACTTGATTACCTTACCCATTGGCAATTGATTCAACATCTAGCCCTACTTCTCTCCCAGGAGGTGGGGTGGGGTCGGGTGGGACTGAAAGTTCCAACCCTCCAATCACATGGTTGCCTCCCCTGCAACCAGCCCTCTTCCTTGGGTTACCTAGGTGCTTTCCAAAACTCACCTCATTAACATAACCAAAGACTCCTTTGTAGCTCTCACTACTTAGAAAATTCCCCTGGTTTAGGAGATCTGTACCAGAAGAGGCGATCAAATCTATCTTTCGTATTTTAAACCGCAATATTACATCCAAGATGCCAGGAAGACTGTGGTGGGGGGGGGCTGTCTTTCTAGGTATTTACACGTCAGAAGGGATGTAGCCTAGAATTTGGAGACATCCTGGGTCATAAAAGATGGAGACACATAAGGCTGTCTGAATCCCACTAAGCTTTTATTTACATGCTGAAGGGCTGGAAGAAGGAAATGTCTCTTTTAGGAGGGGAGCGGAACAACTGCCTCCTTCCTCTTTATAAGCAGAGAAAGATATTTTTTTCTACTGACTCACCTGTGGGTCAGCTACTTGAGTAGGATGCTTGCCCTGGCTCTCATCACATCACCTTAGGGTTAAGGACTAGGGCAAGGGTGGCAGCTGACACACTTACCATTTACTATGAGGCATTCAAGAAGAAATCTTTCTCTGACCCAAAACATCTTATATGCACATGTACAATAAAATTAATGAAGATGAACATTAAAAACTCAGCAATATGATTCACTATGCAAAATCATTCTTTCATCATCTGACTTAATTATCTAAAACATTAAGCCTAGTATTCATTCAGATTTAATCTCTGTTACAGTTTGTTCATAAAATCCATACAGATAAAAAGGAAAATGCTTAACTGTAATGTTCTCTTTTATCTTTTGAGATTGCTCAATGTGATCCTGATATTTTGTAGGAATATTTTCATTTTTTGCTTTTTCTTTAATATGAAATTATTCATTAGCTAACTGTGTAGGTATCTCAAGTGTTTGGAGAAGAAGATGTATACTCTTGGATGGTTTGGAAAAAGGGAAGCTGATGCATATAAAGAGGTGTGTGGGGGGAACAGGTGTGGCAGGATGTCACCAGCTTGTGAATCTAAGCAAGAGATATGCTTAAAATCTTAGTAAATTTTTGCAGCTTTTTATGGGTTTATTTTTTTAATTAATTAAAAAGATTCTGCTTTGTTTTTACCTTTCTCAAATCAGGTGCTATTTTTTTTTTTTATCCAATAAATAGTTATTAATCTCTTACTGTATTTCAGGATCTGTGCTAGATACCAGACAAAACAAGCAAAATCTCTTCTGTAGAGCAGGAAAATAAACGTGAAACACATAAATATGCCATATAGCTGTTCCTTACAAAGTTTTTGAAGGAGAAAATGGGGTAAGGTGGTTAGAGGAGATAACTCTCTTGAAGTTACATTTGCAGAAGCTCCTGAAGGAAGTGAGGTGTGATATGGTTCTCTGGGAAAGAACCCTCCAGGTGGACGGAACAGCATGTAGAAAAGCCCTGAGGTCTTTAGCTACTAGATAAGACATGCATTCCTTGGATTTGTTTCTCATTTTTCCTCTTATCTACAAGGCTACTCATCTATCTTGACTCTTTTTTCTTGAAACTCTTCTCAGGCTCCTTTTGGTGGCAGGATGACCGCAGTAAGTCCAGGGATGTGAGTATCCATGAACTTATCAACTTGGCATGGAGAATGTGATGCATAGAGTAGATCATATGCTCCATCCCTCAAGACCTGGGCGGAGGGGAGTAAATGAAGTGCAGGAACTGAAAGTAAGAGAGTGCATGGTGTCCCAGAGGGAAATCGGGGTAGAGTTTCCAAAAATAGGTAACAGATTCTGGGAAGCCAAAGCCAATAATTGTCCACTAAAACGCCCTTTAGAATTCTTATTTGTCCTCGAAATGTAGGAATGTGGAAGGAAATACGATGTATGATAATAACTTCTAGTCAGAAGCAGTTTTCAAAATATGTTTTATATAAAAAGAACCTTCTGGTATAAAATCAGGTTTTTCAGATTCTACTTAGCATATAATAAATAGTGAACCCAAGAAGACTTCCCATAACGTGGCAGCAAAATGGGAATCTACTGGTATAAATGAGCTATTACACACAATCTGTCCTCAAGATGGACATGGGACCCATCAACCCAAGTCACGTAAGCACTTGGTTACTTGTAGAGGCAGAGTGTAAGCATTATGCACAGTGGAAATTTCTTTTAATAATTTTCTACAATGTATATTGTATATATAGTACCTGTTTAAGAGACTAGAGAACTTTCCTATTGTACATTTTACCCTACAGACCTTCTGCTTCTCCTTTTATCTCTTACTTTTCTCATTCATCAGTTAGATCAGTGAATAGAGTTAGACCTATCACACAGATCTTACCTGTGGGAATAAGGGGAGGAGCTTGCCAAATGACTTCCCCATAGCTCTCACCTCAGACTATTGTGGAAATTTTGCTCAGAATAAATAAGGCAGATAAGTGATTGAAAGATTTTTGTTGCTGTTGTTTTTGTAAAGTGCTTTGTAGGGGAGCCATTCTTTTCCCTCTTTTCCTTCCTCTGCCTGTGAAATAGGAACTTCAGGCCTCTAGGAAATGAGAGGGAGAGAGCTTCTGATTTTTTTTCAAGCCATGCTCATTTCTTTTTATAGAAGAAAATGTGATCAGTGATAAATGGCTGGGAAAGAATGGAAAAAACACTATTGAATGGGGAGACGTCAGTGTGTCCCCCCACCTTGCCTCCCTTCATATCGTTTCAAATTCACTGCCTGCCACACTTCCTGTGTGTTCTTGTCCTCGGCTCCAGTTACTTCTGTGGCATGAGGAGATGAGTCAGGCCAGCTTTGCCTCTGCAAAATAAGCTAGCCATTACCCTGTGGGTGGCCAGGGACTAATGCATAGAACAACTGAGGGACCAAAAACAAGTAGAAAAATAATTGATGCAGTTGATGCAAGCCCAAGATGTTTTTTTCCAGTTCTGATTTACCAGCGATTAAGCTTATATTTTTGTCTCAAAACTTCTGTGTTTATTTTTAGAGAAAAAAAATGTAATTAGTCATCATTTTCATATACCTAACAATTTTGTGTGTGTTTTATAATTCTATTTCCAGTGATGGAGAGCCCTTAGTGTTGTAATATGTGGTAGTAGTAGTAGCAGCAGCAGCAGTGGCAGTAGTAGCAGTACTAGAAATAACTTTTAAGAGTTTAGTATGTCCCATATATTGTGGTATTTTATAGGCATAATTTTTATTTATTACAATAAATAAATAATAATCCTATGAAATCCTCCTAGTAACAATCCTATGAAATTTGAATATGCAAATCAAAATTCTTTCTAACTACATTAAATTGCATGTATTTCCTTGCCTACTGTTGTAGATACTAATCTACTGACCCATAAAAGTGAGGGTATGGCTTTTGATTCAAGTAAATAGCAGTAAAAAATAAAGTAAGTAGAATATTGGTATAAAGTCATCAGGAGTTATGTTCCAAAAATTGGAGGGTGGTTGTCAGAATTTAGTGGGAAATGAACTTGTGTGTGTGTGTGTGTGTGTGTGTGTGTGTGTGTGTGTGTATGTATGGAGAGAGAGAGAGATTGAGAGGGAGAGAGAATAAAAGAATGAACGAGATTTGGGTGGCAAAGGATTGAATATAGAGATGTGGAGGTCAAGATCTGAAAGAGGCATCAAAGGGACAACAGTGAATTCAGTGGGAAAATGAAAGCTGGTGGGAAGGAAATGTTAACGTGAACTAGGACTGTAGTGTATCTTTTTTTTTTTTTTCTAAAATAATGGGTTTATTGAGATGTAATTCACATACCATAAAATCCACATGTTGTAGTGTATCTTTTAAATGATGGAAAGGCATTCCTATTAGTTTATGTAGATTACATATAAAGAACATGCGCTTCTCTGTGAGTCTCTTAAATCACACACTTATTGCTCCAATGACCTTATTTAAAAATTAATGAGGTTCTCGTGATAAAGGAATTGCTCAATTTGGGTAATGTCACAAGGAATTGAGAATGGGTTCTGAGTCCCTGTTGAAATCAAAGTAAAATGTCTGGGGTAATATTTAGTCTATTATTGGGAGAAAATGATTGCAAATAAAGTTATCTCTGGACCTGAGGTGGAATTGGGTGTGGCAAGGAGAGGGATCAAGGAGGGATTTTCACTGTGGTTTTTGTTTTTTTAAGAAATAATTTAAGAAAGAATTAAATTAAACAAATAATGATTAAATAGCAACAGTATAGGACAAAACATTAAAAGAATAATTGGATATTCTGGTTTTATTCCAAAACAAAGATAGAAACGGAAAATCAGAAAGCAAAATTTTCACTAGCCATCCTTCACTGAACCCATCTCTATGATTACAGAGTTAAAAAACAGGTTTGTTTTTTTTTTTTTGAAAAAAGCAAAACAAAAATGAACGCATATTTAATGCTAAAGATAGAAGGTCAATGAAGGTTGTTTTGTTATTTTACCTGTTTCCATAAGAAATATTTGCAAGCATTAGTCTTTTTGTTTTTCTGATATACTTTGGGAATTGGCCAGGTCAAGGGAGAGAAAAATATGCTCCAAACTTTTTTTAAGGAAGGTTTTGTTTTGTTTTAACTGTTCCCCTCCTTCTTTCATTGAGATCTCCTTCAGTTCAGAGATGCTTGCAAAGAAATCATGTTTGCTGATTTTAAAAAATATTAAAATTTATATGTGAAAATAAATACAGTAATGAGCTTAAGCTTTGCTTTTTATATTTTTTGCAAGATTTGATCACTCCTATGTGTTCTTCTTTTTCCTCAAAATAGAAAAAAAAAAATCCATCATTTAAATGTTTAGCTTTCCAGTGCTATTTCTGTATGTACAATTATCATTATGTTGTTATTTTTAATTAATTTTAATTTTTCCTTTTGTGAATTTAATCTATTTAATTAACAATTTTCTGTATTTCTTATACTTTTAAAAATAATTTTTATAATTTTATGTATTTCTTATACTTAACTTTTAAACCATGCATTGCCTAATTTTTGTCCTTTTTAAGCTTATTTTTACCTCCTTGTAATTTATTTTTTAGCAAAGTAGACACCGTGTTTGAGTTGGTAGGTCGACGTAAGGTCATTATTAGACTATTCTTGTGTAATACAGCAGAACAATGTTTATATCTCAGTTCTCATCAGTAGTTTTTTTTTTTTTTCTTTTGATTACCGAATTGGTTTAATAACTTAATTAGAAGCAGACTCTGAGTAATCCTGTGTGCCACTAGCTTGTTCACATTTGGTAAATAAGACAAATACTGCTATCTACATTTTCCAGATGGAAAACTATAGCTAAAACATTCTCATTTTCTCTGCCAATCAAAACTCAAACTATTTTAAACAGCCTAGCTCCAAGACACCTTCTTTCAAAAAGCCACTCTAATTCTCTAAACATGAAATTCATCACCCTGTGATTTTTCCTAGAACCACTGCTTACTCATTGCAAAATCAACAGTATTCTGTCCTACATTATTAAATGCATGCACGTCTATCTTGCTCCACTAGATTATAAATTTAATGAGGACAGAACTCATATTTCTTTTCACCTTGATATCTCTCAGGCAGCTATCATGTGCCTCTTGTGTTGTAAGTACTCAGTAAATGTGTGTTAAATGAAATAATGTATAGACTCAGGATACAGAGGCTTAGTTCACCCAATACCCAGTCTAGTGCTCTGTTCCCTAAAACCTCTCTATTCTTTGGACTTTTGGTAATGCCACATAAAGTCAGTGTGGAATTTTTAAAAAGTGGATTACATTTTGAGACTTTGCACAACAATTCCTAACTGCATGATCTTGGGAAAGTGGTTTGATCATTCTGAAACTCAGTGTCTGTATCTATTAAAGAGGGGATATTTGCCTTCCCTCCCTTTCTTTATAATGATTTGTAAGTGTGAACTAATGAATGTTATAAATTTGATATGTTTTAAAAACAAATTCTCCAGAGATTTAAACTATTATTATTTAATGACAAATAATTAGATCAAAAATTTTTTTAGATTTTTAATAATTTCATAGGAATCAGTAAAAAGGGCTGGGTTTTCTAGATATGTCTATTCTATGGTATTTATACCTACACACCCAATTTTTAAAGTTATAGTCATGATTTATTGGATGCTAGACTGGCAAATATTATAATATCTTTGTGAACAGGAAGAACTATGAATTAGATACCAAGGGCCAAGAATAATCATGATGAAATGAACCCTTCTCTTTTTATCCTTGTCTATATCTGCTGGGGAGACCCTGGGGGTTGAAAGGGGAGCATCTCATGCACACATGCCTCTGGGTTTGGAGTGAAGTAGTTCTGGGAATAAGATAAAGTCTTTCTGATAGCCTCATTTTTTTAATCATTCATGTGCAGTTCCAGAGGGCTACGTCAAATTCAAAATGCTACCAAGAAGAAACTCTTACTGGGAATAATATCTTTTTCATTTAATGATGGGAGACAACGACTAAATGAAACAAAGAGGGACATTAGAATTCCAACAGAGATTAGGCTGTGCAAAAGAAAATGATGCTCATTAATTGCCATTGTCCAGTTCTGGTGGATGTGATTTGTCAGGTTGATCTGGCTGGTCACTCTTCCTGCTCACATGTTTGTGGATATCCCTTCTGTAACTTTATGGTACGCAGTTGAGATGGCTTTTCCCAGATAGAAAAACACAACACCATTGAGGGTATCTGGTTGCTAGTTACAATTATGTGCTCTCATATTGGTAGAATTAGCCTTATTGTGAAACATAATATTCAGCCTAGTGATTCAAGTCTATAAGCTTGTTACAAAATCATAAATGTTAAAAGTTTTGTATTCTTTTTCTTTTGCATTCTTTCTATGATAATCCCACACCTACCATCCCTTCTCTAGCCCCAACCATTACAACAGCACACTCAAGCAAATATATTTACTAGATGGAAGCCAAGTATGCAGAAGGGAAAAGGAGAAAAATCTCATCAACGTGTTGCCACACATTCCCTCTGTAAAAGGTGCACTGAAGAGATTGATAAATCTGCACTATGTGCTGCTCTGCAGAAATAATTCCTTGTTTCTTATGTTTCTCACTGGAATACTAGAATATTCTCTTCTCTCTTCCCCTTTTGAAAAAAAATGAACTGATGATTTGTCTTTTTAGGAAGCCATTTCTAAGGATGCCAGACCGTATTTCTTTAGTCCTTCAACAATCACCGTTCTTATCTCCTGAACTTGTCATCCAGCTCCTCTCCTCGAGTTAATCCTCTCATTCTTTTCTACATCCTCCTTGGTATGGTGAGAAACTACATATTTCTTACCAGTCTGGAATTTCATTTAGTTTAGGAAAAATGTCTGTCCTTTTGGAGTCATTACAAAAGGCGTGGCCCAATATTCCCTCTATTCATGGGGCCAGCGCCTGTGTCTTTTTACCCTGACCTTAGTTATGATAAAACATGTGCTATGGACTGAATGGTGTGACCCCCTTGCCAAAATTCATATGGTGAAGTCTTAACACCTATAGTACTTGGAGATGGGCCATTGGGAGATAATTAGGCTTAGTTGAGGTCAAGGGGGTGGCGCCTTCATGATGGGATTAGTGCCCTTCTAAGGAGAGACACCAGAGAGCTTGCTCTCTGTCTCTCTATCCACATGCACACAGTGAGGAAAGTCATGTGAACACTGTGAGAAAGGGGCATCTGTAAGTCAGGAAGAGAACCCTCACTAGAACCTAAGCATGCTGGCACCCTGACCTCAGACTTCCAGTCTTCAGAGCTGTGAGGAAATAAATTTCTGTTGCCTAAGACACTCCATGGTAATTTATTATGGCAATCCATGCAGACTTTCCAGTGCCCAATACCTTAATATGTTAAGTAGTTTTACATAATTTTCAAATTCTAGCTTTAAATAAAGCACTGAAATGCATAGATACATTAATATTTTGCCATTAATAATTTTTTAAATGAGATGTATACATGTCCTTATTAAATGTACTTTGTATTAATTAAGCTGTAGTAATTCAGAGTATTAAAAGTCAATATTTAAGATAGTGAAACACTTTTGATTCTTTTATCTATTTTGCATATTTTTCACTTTCTCATAAGTCACATTTAATGTGATCCTTTTAACTAGATAAAATTTTTTCTTCCAAATCTTATTTTAATATTAAACAAATGCCCATTATAAAAATCTTTTGAGGGCTTCCCTGGTGGTGCAGTGGTTGAGAATCTGCCTGCCAATGCAGGGGACACGGGTTCGAGCCCTGGTCTGGGAAGATCTCACATGCCGCGGAGCAACTAGGCCCGTGGGCCACCAGACGCCTGCGCGTCTGGAGCCTGTGCTCCGCAACAAGAGAGGCCGCGATAACGAGAGGCCCGCGCACCGCGATGAAGAGTGGTCCCCACTTGCCGCAATTAGAGAAAGCCTTCGCACAGAAACGAAGACCCAACACAGCCATAAATAAATAAATAAATAAACCCAAAAAGTTAAAAAAAAAAAAAAATTCAAGCAAACATTCAATAGTTGGATGATTCTTAATTAAAAAAAAAAATCTTTTGATTATTCCAAGTATACACACTAATTAAAAAATATTTATTTTATGGTAGAAACTGTGATATTAACTTGAATGCTAATACTCCCAATCAAATAAAAATTTTTATTTGAAAACATAAGTATTTATTTAAAAATTTTAAATTTGTGGTGTCTTAAGGCTGCTCACAGTATTTTTATTTCTGCATTTTGTTGCTACTCTCACTTAAATAGGCTCTTATGTATCAAATACTACATTTAAGTATAAGTAATTTAAAAGTGATAAGCAAATCAGCACACTAGATTGGGCAATCCTGACATTTTGTAGTATAACAATCACTTGAATTCATAGAACTTTAAAAAAAATTAATAAATGATTGCAATATTGCTTCATGAGTATAATTCAATACAAATTTATTTTATACTCCTGCAATGGACTGAAACATCCAGAATAATGTTTGACCACATATCTGGGCACTGGGGGCCAGGTAAGTTGACACATAAAACTAGCCATCACAATATGTCTGCTTTCCATTAATCATCACAACTGACGCTTCGGATTGTATATGATTGCATAATATGGTAATTGGTGATATGGGGGACTGCAAAATGAAACAATCGCTGTAGGTTGGTGTATCTGGTGAAGGAGTCATTGATATGTGCAATTTTTAAGTTCAAAATTACCAAATGGAAGAATAAGAATTCACCCCTCATCCGTGTGACAGCCAAGTTCATTCTCTAACCACAGGATACTTTGTCTCTCACATCACATCACTTCAGGCAATTCACTGCTGCACTTAATAAAGTGAAACTTGCCCACCTTTGTAAATATCAAAGGAAGATGCAGCTTACTAGACTGCACAGTATCTCTTCCGACCCTTCTACTTCAATGAGGCAGAATTCTGGGGACATATGGAGAGAGAAGTAGAGCCACTAGTAAACTCACAAAGCTTGGTGAGACCTCTCTGATCAAGCCAGGGTCTGGATTCAGCTGGGTGCCTGTGACATGGGAAATGTATAGTATAAAAATACCACACAATTCTGTCTCCCAAGTGGCACAGGAGTCTAATAATTTAAGTTTTTCTAGCATCTCTCCCTCCCTACTAAAAAAGGTTTTGACTTAGGTTGGGAGATCCTGAGAGCCAGAAACTAAACGGGGTGCTCAGGAAATGTACAAAAGTTCCTGAAACGACGACTAGGAAGGAACCCTCCCACCCATGACAAGTAGAAAAGATGGATAATTTTTAAGGCATATTGAATCATGGAAAATGTTAGGTGAGAAGAAGTTGATGAAAGAAAGGAAAAATTGCCATCATTTTATTGTTTAAAATGATGATGGTTTGTGGTATTTTCATTGACTCTATTGAAAAGTACATATTTTTAGTATGCATGTTAACGTACTTTTTTAATGGGCCCATGTTGTATAGTCAACATATTCATGCTTTCATTTTTAAAGCCAAAAACTCACAAAGGAATCTGTGTTTAAGGTACTAATATCAGCAGAATAGACAGCTGACAGAATTCTGGAAGATATTTACTCTATTTGTCATTGTGAAGATCTGATCATAATTATGTTACAATACATATTCTGTAAGGGAATTTCCACTCTATTATTATGTCTGAAAGGACAGTACTTAATATTCAGTACAAAAGAGTATTACAAAAGTTTTATTGTCAGGGTACTATTGAAAATCTAGTGAATAATTTCTCAGAATGTATGGACACTTGGAACCTAGGTATAAGAATTTTAGTTGCTAACTGAACAATTTCTATTTTCATAATTTCTAAACAGAACACATCTCCAGAAGGCATATTCCAATTGGATAGCAAAAGTTCCTTGTTAAGAGAGACCATAAGGAAACTATATTTTAAACAGTTTTGCATAAGACCACATGCAACTTCTGAAATTGCTGTATGTTATAGAAACAATTCCAAAATGAGAAAAAGAGAGTTACATGTTAAAACATAGAGTAGAGAGTCTTTAGTAATTATTGATAAAAGAGGGATATATGATGGAAATTAGGCCAGGCATAGTTTTACTAGCCATCTATTTATACGCCCATTTCAATGAAATTTATCTTAAGAGTAACAGGTGCTTTTGTGAATTATATTTATTTTCTGTATAGAAGTATTAGCAAGTGGAATGAAATCCGATTTTAAAAAGAAGCAACAACTATTATTTTTCAAAGCATGATTTTTTATAATACAGCCATTAATTCAAAACAGTGGGGTGACATTACATTAGGGCAATAGAAAGTCGCATTCCGCTATTCAGGCTGCAGTATGGCTAATGCACTTTGTTCTGTCATTTGACAAGCTGTTTATTTTATTTTATTGGCTGCATTGTGGCATGTGGGATCTTATTTCCCTGACCAGGGGTCGAACCTGGGCCCTCTGCAGCAGAAGCACAGAGTCCTAAACACTGGACCGCCAGGGAAGTCCCTGTTCTTCCATTTGAAATGATCCAAAAATGCCGTTTATGAAGGAAGAAGAGGAAGTAGAAGAGTGTGTTGAGATACAGCTGTGTCTTCTTTGGCCCAAAGAAAAAGCTTTGTGTGATCCAGAATCCTTATGAATCACCTGCCTACTCATTCCTAAACTTCAAGAAATTCGAACTCATCTTTTACATTACATTTAACATTAACAAAGAAAATCATATTATTTCGCTCACATTTATGACTTTTGATCCAACCTGGCCTTTGATGTGTGTGATCTCTATATCTATCCTTTAATTATCCCTTTTTCCTTTTCCCAGATTAAATATTTTCTATACTTTGATGACTAAGTACAAGTCACCTCTCCATCATTCATTCTCATAAGTGTAAGTACTTCTCAAAAGCAATGTCATCTCTTGTCTTATGCTTTAAAAAAAATTGTGACTATGAGCTTCAAACCCTGTTTTTCTCTCCTTTCCTATGACAGGCCTTCTAAGCATAGACTGTTTCCCTATACTGCCCTCAGCATGGGCACTGGCCCTTGCCTGCCACTCATCAGGCCATCCTGCAGCCCGATGCAAAATCCTCATCCAAAGAATCAGTCACAGGTGCTCTCAGACCAGCCCAGTCAGGTACCACATGGCATCTGTCAGACATTGCTTTTGTTATCTATGCTGGGAAATGTCTGCCCACCAGGCATCTCTGCCTCTCATGGGCACCAGTACCACAGCCACTTGTGCACTGTTGCTTTGGCAACGTGTCAGCACAATTGCCGGGCACTTGTGATGCTTTCACTTAATACCACCATGTCTGCCAAGCCTTGCTGACATCACCTGCCCAGCACAACAGTGGACCACCTGGCCCTGTGGCTTCTGCCATCTCTTTCCAAGAGCTGCTGGAAAAGAATGCTCAGAATTTAAACCTATAAAGTGGTCTGTGATAACATGGGGGACAATGAACCCCACTTCATCTCTTCATATTATACTCTGACAAAGGGGTCTTAAAGGACCATCCTGTTCCTTACTGAAGATTTACTGAAGTGTGTTTATTTCCTACTCAAAGCCCTGTTTTTGCCTAAGACCTAAAGAGAAGTCCTTGGGAGTTTGGAGATGCTCAGATTTGAATGACAAATCTGACAATGATGATTTTTTTGTATGAAGTGTAATGAAAAAAGAATAAATAAATTCATTAATGGTTGCTTTGGGCCAGGTTGCCTCATAGACCCTGAAACAAGCATTTGTGAGCAAATAATGTATTAAGTGTTTGTGGGAGAAAACAATAAGAGAATGCAGAAAGCAGAACCTAGACGGGGGGTGGGGTGGAGGAGAGGCCAAACAAAGGCATGATTTAGGTAAAATCTGAGCTCCAGTCTGATCCCTAGGGGAGCTCTAATGTGCAAATTAGGCTTCATCAGCCTTTCTTCTCAGAGGAGCTGGGCTTTCATACTTTCCATCAGTCATTGACTGAGGCTGCCCCAGCATAGGCATGAGAGAGTCAACTCCCAGGCACTTTTAGCTGCCTGAGTAGGTAAAGTGGCTCCAGCAGGCCAGGGCAGCCATTTGAGGGCAGTCATAGATGCTGGTCATTAGAAGCAAAAAATCCCAAGGCACATAAAATTCAGGGCAGGTATGCACAGAAAGGGTTAACGGTATCCCTGGGCACCATGGAGGCAGAATACTGACTGGTCCACTGTGCTCATCATTTCGTAGGTGGCTGTACTGGTTTCCTAATATGAGAACAAAACAATCTTGTAACTAACAGAGCCAAAAAAGGCCAAAGCTGTTAGAATTTCACATGCATTAGAGTTTAAAAAAGACATTTTTTTTCCATTTTTTTGCAAACTAAACTTGGCTTAAAGGATTCTCTAAGATTTATTTCATAAAGTCATCTATTTTTGAAACTGAAGGAACCTTAGTGACTATGGACAACCTCCCAGTGGCTTGAGATTTCTTCTCCTGCAAATATCTAGACAATATCTAGGTAAGTTAAAATGTTAACTTTGAGATGTTAAATAAATCACTAATAGGACAGTTATAGCAGATGCCTTTGTTAGTATCTTTTATATAATTTTTGTAATAGTTATTTAACTTGCAAAATATTTCAAACATATAGAAAGAACAGGGAGTAACATAACAGATACCCATGCTCTCATTATTAGTTTATATAGACAATAGTATTTGATTAAAATTGGTTCAGCTGTGTTTTCTGTATCAAAAAAGAAAATGCTACAAATTCACCTAAAGTGTCAGACTCCATTTTCACCAATCCTCCCAGTAATTACTTCCCCTCCAGAAAGAATCAATCTCTGAAGAAGTCATGTATTATTCCTTAGCTTTTTTGTGTGTAATTTTGCTATATTGTATGTAGAGCTAGACACACATGAGTATTATCACACTGCATGTATCCATTTGCTGCTAACTTGTTTCACTCAACATTTTTTTTAGATTTATTCTTTTGATACTTTTACATCGAATTTATTCGTTTGGGCAGTATATAGTATGGCTGAGTGTTTCATAACATTTCCTGAGTAAGGTACAGTTATGTTGTATTCCTATTTTATTGTTAATCAAAACAGTGCCATTTGAATTTTATGCCTGCTATGTACCATAACAAAGTTTTCCCATAGCAGATGTGGCTTTGCTAGGCTGTACTGTATGCATATTTCCACGTTTCTAGGTTTATTTTTTATAAGTGTGTTTTTTAAAAACCTCACTCACAAAAATAATTTATGAATTCTCCCAAAAACATCATAACATTTATTTTAAAACAATTTATTACTAATGAACCTGAAGCATCATCCTTAAGATAATGGACAAGTATGATTTGGTGATAATCCCCACCTCCAAAGGGTTAGTGGATAGTTATTTCTCCCATTTTGCAGATGAGAAGGCTGAGGCTCACAGAAATTAGATCATTTGTCTAAGACCAGAGAGCTCGGTTCCAGGTTCAGTGAATTCACACCTGGTACTTACAGCTTAATACAGTCTGATGGCATTTAATTTGGGGGAATTATGTTACAACAAACCTTGTTGATATCCATTCAAAGTATGCATAGGGTATTCAGTTTTCCCTCCAACCTCTCATATTGCATCAGCAACCTTGACCCTGGTATGGGATTCAACTGGAACTCTTTGATTTTGTCATCTTTCTTGTTTTCTGTTCTACACAGGGAAAGTCATTTTGCTGAGACAGGATTTAAAAACAGTCACATTACAGCCTATCTAGAGACAATACAGTGTGGCATCCAGACTCCAGATTCAGTTCTGAGCTCTGCCATTATTATTAATATGATCATACACAAATTACTTAATTTTAATTTCCTCATCTATAAAATAGGGATTATAATAGCACCAGCTTAACAAAGTTGTTGTGATGATTAAATGAATCACGGAGTGCCAGGGAAGAGTGCCTGTCATTCAGGAGGCGTTATATGCTTGTTTCATATTACTATTATTCCAATTTGGGAATATGGTGATTAGGTGGCGCATATTCAGCCATAGGTTCCCCAGACGGTGATGCTCGTCTGGACTCTCCAGTTGGTACACCAGGATCATGTTTACAAAAGGGCAGTCAAGCCTTCCCCAAAAGCTTCTTCTTCATGAACTTTTCTTTAAAATTTGATTGAAGTATAGTTGATTTACACTGTGTGTTAATTTCTGCTATACAGCAAAGTGATTCAGTTCTACATATATGTACATATTCTTTTTCATGTTCTTTTCCATTACGGTTTATCACAGGATATCGAATATAGTTCTCTGTGCTATACAGTAGGGCCTTGTTGTTTATCCACCCTATATATAGTAGTTTGCCTCTGCTAATCCCAGACTCCCACTCCTTCCCTTCCTGCCCCCCTTGGCAACCACAAGTCTGTTCTCTAGGTCTGTGAGTCTCGTTCTGTTTGTAGATAAGTTCATCTGTGTCGTATTTTAGATTCCACATATAAGCGATATCATATGGTGTTTGTCTTTTTCTGTCTGGCTTATTTCACTTAGTATGATAATCTCTAGGTCCATCCATGTTACTGCAAATGGCATTATTTCATTCTTTTTTACGGCTGAGTAATATGCCATTTTGTATATATGTGTGTGTGTGTGTGTGTGTGTATATATATATATGTATATCTGAAACATCTTCTTTATCCAATCATCTGTCAATGGACATTTACATTGTTTCCATGTCTTGGCTATTGGAAATAGTGCTGCTATGAACATAGGGGTGCATGTATCTTTTCGAATTATAGTTTTGTCTTGGTATATGCCCAGGAGTGGGATTGCTGGATACTATGGCAACTCTATTTTTAGTTTTTTGAGGAACCTCCATACTGTTCTTCATAGTGGCTGCACCAATTTACAGTCCCACCAACGGTGTAAGAGGGTTCCCTTTTCTCCACACCCTCTTTCATGGACTTCTTTTAAGCAAACAGGTGGTAGGATTGAGTATGACATTTATGACACAAGAGTATGAACAATATAGAGTTTTTCAAACAGTCACCCTAAGTTCAAGTAGTATCTAGTAAACACACATAGGACTCAGGAACAACTGCAGTGTGGTTCTGCTACAAGGGAACCAGTGAAACGCTTAACATGATAGGGCTGTTATAATGTCTGCCTATTACCTGACTGTCTCTGTGAGGCATGGATTAAAGCGACTGATGAATTTCCAGGGAAATGCGGATGGAATCTCATTTTCATGTATTGTTTAGTAATAAAGATAATGATAGAACACACATCCAATCATGTATCCCTGCAAACTTTCCTTTCTTCACATACAAGCCTCTGTGCCCACTTCCTCATTTCTTGTTCACCACCCAATCCCCTGCAACTTGGCTTCTTTCTTTTCTTTCTTTCTTTTTTTTAATATTTATTTATTTATTTGTGCTGGGTCTTATTTGCGGCAGGCGGCTCCTTAGTTGCAGCTCTTTCTTTAGGGCTCTTTTTTGTTAAAACATGAAACAAACAAACAACTCTGAGAGCATTAACATCTCAACTGCACTGACTGATCATTTGAGTAACTGATTTTAGCTGTAATGAAGAGATAGCCATCACACACTTAAACCAATGAGCCATTTCTGTCCTCATTTACTTGCGCTTTTGGTGGCATTAAACACAGCTGGGCATTCTCATTGGTAGGGTTCTCTGGCCGCCCATTTTATCTGATCTGAGATTTCATCTTCATCTGCCTAACAAAGTATTCTGTTCATTCCCATTTTTATTATCCCTTCACTTATCATAATAACTTCAGTGACTTCATCTACCTCCATAATTTAAATGCCATTTATATGCTGATAACTTTGAAATAAATGTTTTCAGTCTCAGTTTCTCTGATGGAACACAGACCAATGTGAGCTTGTCTGGGAATACAAGTTGAGCTTTAGGTATGTTGAGAAGTCCTTAAAATTTTAACTGAAGAAATAATCATTGGGTGGGGCTAATGGCGGACTCCAGGAGGGCTCATGCCGGGGTCGGGGTCGGGGTCGGGGGCGGGGGCGGGGTCGGGGGCGGGGGTGGGGTGGTGTGCTTCCCAGCGCTTCTGCTGCCAGTGTCTTTGTCCCCGTGGTGGGCCACAGCCACCCCCCGCCTCTGCAGGAGACCCTCCAACACTAGCAGATGCTGATAGGAAAAAAAAATTAATGGTGACAAAGTGGATACATGGAAACTGATTAGGAGTCCGGCGGCCAGGCAAGGGTTACCTGTGTCTTCTGCTTGGCGTCTCACGAAGCTGCAATCGAGGTGCCCTCCCGACGTGGCTCCACGGTTAGAAGAGTCCACTCCCAGACTCACGGAGATGGCTGGCCCCAGCTTCTTGCTGGCTACTGACCGGAGGCACCTTCGGCGCCTAGTGAGCCCTCAGCTCCTGGAGGCCACCAGCCTTTCCCGAAGGCAGCCCACAGCTCCTGGCCACACGGTCTTTCCCCGCACGGCCACCGCTTCTTTAAGCCCCCCAAGATTTTCTAGAGCAGTCTGCTAGCAAGATGGAGTCTGAGGTGACGTATTAGCACTGAGCAGCGTCCATCTCCGCTACAGCCCACGGTTAATAAGCAAGCCAAGCGGCCACCAAGCGCTCCCTCGGGTGCGGCTGGCCTGGCGCCTCATGGAGAACGTGCCCGCGCGGAGGCTGGGCTCTCAGTACAGACGCCACGCCCCGCGCGCCTGGAAGCTTCCTTCCTCGGAAGCGCTGCGTCCACTTCCTGGACCTGAACCTTGAGGAGCAGCGGGTCCGCGAGGGCCCGTGGGTGCTGCTCTTCTCGGCCATCGCCTGCTGGTGGCCCTTCAGCCTCGGCCACCACAGCACTACAGCCTCGGCCATCACAGCTTTGGTCACCACAGCCTCGGCCGGCCCCGGGGAAGGCTTTTAGTTCGGCTCGGAGGTGGAGCCGAGACACTCCTGAGATGACAGACAGGGACTGCTGGGGAGTGTCCCCCGCGGACAGACCGAGCCGCAGGCAGGGACACGGTGTGAGCCGAGGACACCCGGCTCCTCTCAGGGCTCAGCGCACGCCCGCCTCCCGCTCCCAACGCGCCGCAGGCTGAGACCCGCGCTCCTGGCCAGGACTTCCGGCCGCTCCCACGGCCGCAGCGCCTGGGCCGAAGGTGCTCACACGAAGGTAGGAAACCAAAATCCGTTTTCGTTTCTTAAAGAGTTGAAAATTGCGTTCCAAAACTTGGCAGGTATTAAAAGGATGAGTAAACTTACAGGTGTAAATGCAAACCGTTTTCCAATTCAAGGCAAGTAAGTGCCCACAGGGTTCTGGCGGGAAAACCTCTGGTAGGAAAGGAAACTGGGTCCTAAGGCTCAGGTTTAAGGGTGGTCATGAGAGTCCACAAGGGCGTGAACGCCAGGAACCTGAGAAGTCCCTTTAGAGTCACAGCATATAGCATAGCGTTTCCCCAGCTTTATTGAGGTATACTTGTCAAATAAAAATTGCATGTATTTAAGGTGTACAATGTGACGCTTTGATACAGGTATACATTGTGAAAGTGTTACAATAATCAAGCTAATTAACGTAACATGTCCATCACGTCACAGAGTTATATTTGTGTGTGTGTGTGGGGGGGTACGAACACTGAAGATCAACTTGCTTAGCAAATTTCAAGTGCAATACAGGATTATTAACTATAGTCAGTATGTTTCTTGATCTGTTCTTTTTTAGCCTTAAAATTAAGGCTACTGCATTA
This sequence comes from Eubalaena glacialis, assembly GCF_028564815.1. Lineage (NCBI taxonomy): Eukaryota > Metazoa > Chordata > Mammalia > Artiodactyla > Balaenidae > Eubalaena > Eubalaena glacialis. Next base: position 80,585,052 of record NC_083724.1, on the reverse strand, counting down.
GTTACATTGACTTCCCACAGTATTGAAGAAACAAATTAATGAATGACATTTGGTGTAAACAATCAGATTTCTTGACCTCTCTCTTTTTAAAATTAAAACCAATGATCCCAATTTAGGGAATAAAAATATGACCTTCTAGATAAATTAAGTGACACACTGTTTTCCTCATATAATATGCCAACATTAATTTGTGTAAATAGTAATAAATGGAGTAACTGTAAATAATGATTGACTTAGATGCCGTTATAAAAGAAACACTATTCCTCTTGTCTTTCACACAGATGAATAAATGTAAATATATAATTTGTAATCAGTAGAGTCAGTAGAGTCAAATAAGGAAAAGCTGAAGCTTTATATAGATTCACTGAAAAATAAAGAATTAGGTAATGTAAAAAAAAAAGAAATAATTATTTCTGGTTTGTCTTTGTGTGTTTCCTAGTGCTACACGTACTACATACTTCTGATGTTAAGGATTTATAAAGTACTTGATACATATTAAATGAATGAATGTCCTAAATTCTTATAAAAAGCAAAAGCAGCTCCTCTATTTGCCTGTTTGAATTACTAAGTATAAATGTATTAATGTTAAGTATAAGTTTTAAGGAAAAACATCTCCTCATAAATTGAAAACTTTCATCATTGTTTATAAAATTCAGCGGGAGAGCTCTGCGTGGCCCTGAAGAACACACCATGTGTTCCCAACAAGTTCTCAGAACTGCAATTCATTATCCAGCTGTTCTGGGGTTTATGTAAATTACTTTTCCTGGAAGAACTTACAGCTATAATCAATCACTTACTCAAACGATCAATTAGTGCAGTTGATCAACAACCTAAAGTCAATATTCCCCAACATTCTCTCTTTCCATTACTGATCTGTGATCTAGAAGTGATTTCATGTTTGTTGTGCCTTGTTCTTGCTATTTTAAGATATAGCCTTAACTGACATTACAAAGACTATATAAGATCTAAGTTTCTAGGGAATAGAGAAATTATATTGATAATTAAATAAATTATATGTTTTAAGATGGTTTGGCTCTAGTAAGTTATGAACTCATGGGGTTCCAGTGATAATTACATCAATTTGGTGACAATGATATGTTAAGTGATTTCTCAGGTTTTTTTCCCCCAGTAATTCCTAACAATAAGCCCGTGAAATAGGTATTATTATTCCTGTTTTGGAAGTGAGGAAACCACACAAGGAGTCTGAGAAAGAATGGATAGAGCCAAGGCAGAGTGTGTAGGTAGTGATGCAGTGGGGAAAGAGTGTGTAGGTAGTGATGCTAATGGGGAAGGAGAGGAGAACCAGAATAAACTGGTTTCTGGGACATCGGAGGATTAAAGAGCTTCTTGAGAGAAGAACTGGTCCGTAAAGTCAAGTATGGAGAGAAATTATGTAAGGTGATATGGGGAAGTGGTAATTAGATTTGGGAGTTAGAGAGTTTTGGTGAACTTGGTAAAATCCACTTTAGTGCAAAGGCAGAGAAGGGGACCAGAGTGCTCAAGGTGGAGGAGTGAGTGGGAGGTGAGGAGCTGACCAGGAAATGTACATCATCTGGGGAAACTCCATGCAAAGGGAAGACATGAGACAAAATAATTGCTCAAGGAAGACAGCATCTCAAGAGGGTTTTTGTTGTGGTTGTCATTGTTATTTTGCTTCTTTTTTTTTTTTTTTCGGTTCGTTTAGAAGGTGATATTGGCTAGGAAACTTATGAGATGATCACGGGCAGGAACCAGGAGGGGGAGCTAACTGAAGACCCAATAAGTAGGTGTGATGATGGAGAAGGATGGTAAGGTGGAGGGAAGGTACTGAAGCCTAGATGCAGTGCTCAGTTTCAGTCAGGAGTAACAAGCAAATGATAGAATGTCGGGAAGATTGAGATAAATATTTTAACAAGTAGGTCAAGGGTAAATTGCAAAGTTAACTTCTCTTAGGGACAAAACAGAAGGCCCACTCCCCTGGGACCCCATGTCCCCAAGGCTTAGAGTCTGATGAATCTGATCAGACCTTCAGCAAATGAGGATGTTAGGGGCTTTGCAACAGGATATTTCAGATAATCAGGGAAAGTTTCAAGCTAGTTAGGTACACACATGGCAAGCAGGTTGTGCTGGAGAGGGTTAACCAGTAGTTCTGGATTGCTGAAAACCTGCCCTTTGCAAAGAAAGGCTTTTCTCTAGGACTGGCCCCTGGCTGTTCCCTGAGAGATAAGTTCTGAGCCCTTGGAATATGCTGCCTGAGAAGAGTGTTTTCATGTGACCAGATGAGTTTATCCTAAACAGTGTGATTTATGGTGTGCACGGGATTTTGCTCTCAGGGACTGAGGTTTGAGTATCTGAGGCCAGTCATGTGGGCGCTGCCTGCACCCCCAATAAAAATCCTAGACATGGAGGTCTGCGTGAGCTTCCCTTGTTTGGTAACTCTTCAGCCACGTTGTTCACACATCCCTTCTGGGAAGAGTAAATGTGTCCTCATACTATTCCCCTGGGAAAGGCCACCTGGAAGTTTGCTCCTGGCTTCTCCTGGACTTCACCCCATGGGCCTTTTTGCTTTGCTGATTTTAATCTCTGTCCTTTCACTGTAATAAAAAATGTGATCATGAGTACAATAGCTATCCTGAGTCCTGTGAGTTCTAGCAAATCATCAAATCTGAAGGTGGCTTTGGGGATCCTGACCCCAGTGTTATAACACCCCAGTCAGTGTTATTTACTACTTTTTAGAATGTGTCTGTCCTTGTAGTTTAGTCAGTCATTTATTTACTATTTATTTATGCATGGGGTGCCCATTGTGGTCCAGGCACTGCACTGGGCACAGAACATATAGTGGTGAGCCTCTGTCTACAGGGTAGCCTCACAGAGCTTGGAAGAACTATAGAGCAAACTAACAATCTCAGGTATGACAAGTGCTAAATAGTAAATACAAACAAATTCACCAAGAGACAGGCTGGCTGGGGGAGTTGGGGGCAATGTATATAGATGGTGTGGTCTCCATAGAAAGAGATGCTTTCTGGAAGGGTCATAAAAAGATCCAGATAGAAGAAAAGCAAATGTAAAGGCTTTGATGGTGGAAATAAGTTTAGTATATTCTTTTGAACAGAGAAAAAACAGACAGACTGGAGAATAAATGAATGAGAGGCAAGTTGGTAAGAATTGAAATCAGAGCTTGGAGAATATGATGTATCACCTAAAAATTTTTTTTTTCCTCAATATTCTGTGTTCACATGGATAATCTCTCTGACTTTGACATCTGGACATTTTTTACTTTAACTTTGTCTTTATCCTCATATATATTTTACTTGATGTTTTGATTTGATATAGTAATTATTAATCATTGCTACCATGTTAACCCATTGTATTTGTATTTGAACTAAAAACACATGGAGAGTATAATGTTTTCGGACATATGTCTTAATCTTTATATTTTCTACCGTAGCAAAGATGATTTGAGTTTGTAATATAGTTTTCCCTAGAATTATAATAATAATTCTCAAAATCTCTAGGGTACATACTTCCTATCCAATTGAAAACAATTAAGGGATATATAAATAGGATATAAGAAATCATCTAGAAGCTTTTCACATTGAATTACCATCTTGTTTAAATACTTCTTGATATAGACACTCATTAATGACATTCCTCTTTCCTTGAGCACCTGTTCCTGGTAAAAACAAGGGCTATATTGATTTGCTGCAATTTATCTTCTCCCAGGATTTTTGTCTTGACAGTGTGAGAAGATTAATTGGAATTAATGGCATTTGCACAGCTAATTAAAGTCACTCTTCCTAAAGTCAAATCACTTCCTTTAATCAGAGGAGTGACAAAGCTTTGCTTGCTTGTTATAGTCTGCATGTAAATGTTGCCTGGATGAATCAGAATCTTTGCAAGCATTAGGCATAGAATACAGTAACAACTTGGATTGCCAGGAATTTCTCTGGCATTTATAGATATCGCTATGCCACTTACATATACACTATGAATGTTTTGAATTAAATGCAATTCAACAGAATTAATTTACATGTTTTATATATAGTTTATTATGGAGCTTCTTACAGTGGTTGGCATCCACAGGCATAAATCCCCAGGGTAATTCCTAGCCAAGTTCACATAATGCAGGAGGAAGCAGAGAGTTAGTAATTATTGGGTTAATTCAGGCATCAAACTGATGTTTTCTTTGCTTTATCTGATTTTATAAAATTCTACCAACTCCTTTCTCCACATGGACTATGTATTTATAGGAAACGTGTTCATCAAGGACTGAATAATTCAGACAACAAGAGGACATATTTCTGAGGGAAAGTTTAGAGAGATGCACCAACATTTTTGTCTTGTTCGGTGTCAATGCAACAGTGAGATAGCAGCAAACATGGGAGTAGAGTGAGGGGACAGGCAGGCTGCACGTTCTCTTCCTCTGTTTTGTAATATGAATAATCTTTGGTCTGTGATGGTGTAAACATCAAACATTCATCACCTGTCCATGGCTCTGTTTTTGTATTGGATACTTCTTAGACACAGCTAATGTTCTTAGCCTGGCCACTGAGGCCAGTCATAGCTCTAAGGTTCCCCATAGGCTTCCACATCTTTACACTAAGCACCTTGCCTCAAATATGTAGAGAGCCTAATGTTTCCCTTCCAGAAGTTTCTATGACTCAGACAAAGAGCTGATGCACTCACGTATGTGCGACTCCAAAATTCGGGGAACTACTGCCTCATGGATCAGCTCTTAAACAACAGGTGAGAAGAAGTGACACATAAATCTGTAACACATTCTCTAGGCTCTTAAGAGGCCCTGTTAAATAACAAAAATTTAGCCAAGTACATTTTAAAGATCTAATTGGCTTTATTGAATGATTCATGGATCAGGCAACATCCCCTCTAGCAACTAGAAGAGAGCTCCAAAGGGCTACAGAAAGGGAGAGGTTTTTAAAGGCAAGATAAGGAAGTCATAAACCAGAAAAAAATTATTTCCAATGAGGTCATCTCCCTCATCTTCTTTTGGGGGATGGTGAGAGCCCATGTGACAGATAACCTCATTGGTGCTGACCAGAAAATGCCACATTGACCAGTTAGGGTTACATTCCTGGGTAAGTTGTAATTAGGTTAGGTGTTAAGTCTTGCTTTTAGCACAACTGACTCCATTTTGGGCCTGTCATTTCTTTTTTTTAACAGTCCTGAGTGGATCAAACACTCTAGTTGCTCACAGACATAGCCCACTAGATAATACCTTTTTGTATTGGCTATCTTGCTTCCTTATCTTCCTTACATCCCTCATTCTTGCTCCCTGGGACCACTTTCTAATTAATTTACCTCTACACAAGACCTTATTTTGTATTCTGTGCTCATGAAATACAGGCTATGACAGTTGTGATATATGCACATGATGCTCTAATATTGCAATAAAGAAAAATCTCTGAGAAATAGTGTGAAGTCAAGAAAAATGTAAGAACTGATTGAAGAAAATAACCCAAGATTTTAAAACCACGTAGTAACTCTAAATATTTTTTGGGGATGGGGGTGAGGTGGAGGCATCCCCAACACATCAACATGTGAAAATCAATACATTGCCCTTTGAGAATTTATTATTCTTAATGCATTAATTTCGAATCTATTCAAATGGTCTATTGATGATGAGGACATCACTTGTGCATATTTTGGATTGATTAACAATGATGAGAGATGAATAATGAACTTGGAATCCAGTGATCTTGAGTTCCTGAAGCATCACTAAGGTGGATAATATCCTCTTTCCATATGTCCTAGGACATTTTAGAGGTTGAACTGAATGTTTTTTCATTGCAAAGTAACCTACCTATAACCTAGTAAACATACGTGCATGCATAGTTAAATGTCTAGCATGTAGAAGATGTAACTATAAATGCTTATTTAACCAAATATTTAAGACTAAATATGATCTAACATCCATTATAACTATGTCTTCCCATATTATTACCTCAATTGTTTCAGCCCAGATCATTACACTTCAGTAAGTTCACACAGTTTCATGACCCCCTTGTTGTGAATTTATCTCTTCTAGCTATTTGGAATGAGCAACCAGAAATTTCGAGACTTCTTTTTCTCTCCTGTAAGTAATGAAAAGTCTGTTGGTTATTAAATCAAAGCCTAACTTGCTAAATCAGAATGGTTGGAAAGAGTGGTTGCTCTTTGTCACCAAAGGGATAAAGCTAGGAAAGAAAATCTGAAAAGGCACCAAGACCAGAATTCCATAGAAATTATCAAAGGCACATCATTCCTCCTTCTGAGTTCGTTCCCTGATTCCTTCTTTGGTATTTCAGATATTTTTTTGTAGGTTTGAGCTGTTGAAGGTATATATCAATGCCAATTTAGAAAAAATAAATAGAAAGCAAAAGCAAACAAACCCCACAAAGACCTTCTGAAATGCTATACTGAGGAAAACTATCAATGAAAGAGAGCAATGGAGATATATTTTGGATTAATAGTATGGATAGTGGGGTGCCTGGTAAGGCAGACTTTTAAATTGTGTCTAACTACTTCCATGTCTATAGCTATTTAAATATTTGTCAAGGCTTTTCAGAGCTGACTTCTATGGAGAGTAGAAATTTCCTAATATTGGGAGGAAATATGAGAGTGTCTTCCCTTAGTGATACAAGTAAATGTCAAGAGAGACAGTCATTACACGGAGAATTGGCGCCTCCTATTTTTTCTCCTGGATGTCATTAAAAGCTTCTCACTTAATCCTCAGCTTATTTATGTCATTTAATCAATAGAGTATGCTGTTAATATGTTCCATTTATTTATAGAGCTTTTTAATCCTGTTTAAGAAAAATGATCCCTATCCTAAAGTTTAATAAAAGGCTATTAGGATCTGTGTGGGCTACTCACATGACACAAGATGTAAGATGTCAAAGAGGGTTTGGAGACAGATATCAGGAAGGGAGACTGTCAAGAATAAGACAGATTTCAAGTACTAATTGAGGACTTGAATCTTCAGACATTTGATTAGTAGAGCAATTCAGGAACAGAGATCTAGGCAAAATCCTAGTTAAAATAATTGAGCACAAGTTCACAGGCTCAGAAAATCAGGCAACAGCGTGTCAGTATTATGGTACTACTTCAATGGGACCAGATTTCCAAACAGAAAAAAGTCGTTTTTGTTGGTTACATTAGGCTATTGTGTTCCCTATAAATGGGCAAGGAGTGAGAGCTTGGACATCCACATTAGTCAGCTACTGAACTTTTGATGAAGAATTCTAAAAACCCAGTGAATTGGATATGTGTACTGATGATACCTGAATACTTTTTTTTTAATTGAAATATATTTGACATATAACATTGTGTAAATTTAAGTTGTACAGCATGTTAATTTGATATATATGTGTATATGTGTGTGTGTATATGTATGTATATATATGATTACCATTGTAGCCATACTTCTATCATGTTACATAATTATCCTTTCTTATTTAGTAGTTAGAATAATTAAATTCTAGTTTCTTAGAAAGTTTGAGGATTATAATACAATGTTGTCTATGTTCACTATACTGTGCATTATATCTCTAGGGCTCATTTACTACTCATTGAAAGTTCGTGCCCTCAAATGACATCTGTCCTGTCCCCAACCTCCATCCCCTCGTAACCACCATTTTACTCTGTTTTACAAATTTGGCTTTTTTTCGACTACACATGTAAGTGATATCATGCAGCACTTGTCTTTCTCTGACTTATCTCACTTAGCATAATGTGCTCAAGGTCCATCCATGTTGTTGCAAATGGCAGGATATTCTTTCTCATCGTGGAATAATATTTCATTATATATGTACCACATCTTCTATATTCATTACTCTGTTGATGGGCGCTTAGGTTGTTTCCACATCTTAGCTATTAGGGAGAGGAAAGGGATGGAGGCTGAATACTTCTGCGCTGAATCATGATTTTCCAGTGAAAAGGTACTGGATGGCGCCTTCATGTGGAATGAGGCATAAGGGAGTTTGGGAAATGAGGTCCATGAGACTACTTGTAGAAATTTAGGAAATGTAAAGATAGAAACCTCATTTGATACTGTTGACCTGAGCAGACTGTCAGATATTTCTCCAGCAAAGATGAGTTTATTCCGGATCAGCAGAGAATTGCAATTTGGAGTCTGTGGCCACGTCAAGCTACATGAAGGTCCCCCCCACAGCATGGGAAGGAGAACTCTTTAATAAAGGGTAAAAGGAAGTTGGGAGGGCTAAAGTAAACCAAGTCCGTGGCTGTTCATTGGCTGAGTCCTTGCCGGGAAAGAAGAGTCTGTCTTCTTCCTGTTGGGCTCTGCTTTGGTCACAGGGCATGAGAGCTCCCCACCCCCATCGGGTCTCTATTGAATTGAGATTTCTGTTTATTAATTTTTTACAGTACCCAGGCCATTCCTTATGCTTCTTAAAGAGACAGTAACCTGAGGCCAGTTTTGGGAGGATCATTTGCCATTGGCAAAATAAAGTTACAAAGCTGTAGATATGTTCAAAACAAATGACTGAAAAAATACAACTCAATCTTAAACATATATATATTTATATTGTTAGGAAATCATGATCCATCTGCATAGGTGATATAACATTCCTCACCTCCTATCCCAGTTCTTCTAATAAACAGGGTGAATTTGTCAGCTTTTATTTTTCTTAACTTTCTATCCATTTATGGTAAGAATTCTTCATTCTTCTCTCAGATCAAAATTCAGAAAATCCGTATGTGTGTATAAATGCTAACCAAATACCTTTATGTTTATACTGTGATTCTTCATGACAGAGAAGAGATTTTTATCTCCAGCTTTCTTCTGGATAATCTGAGGAATATAGAGAGGAATTCATTCTACCACAATTGTAAGAGGTGTGTAGCTCTTTCTTTGCGAGAAACAATGCTTAGGGAAAACAAACAAACAAAAACCAAGCAAAAACAAAGACATAACTTTTTAAATACACCTACCCACAGATATTCCCTTTCTTGTTTCTCTTCGTATAAAGTCCTTCAATCCAATGATGTGGTTTTCTGCTACCTATTCTCTTTTGCGTCTTCCTGTGCTTCGTTATTGGAAATTATAACCCCTCGAATGGATAAATAATTGAATTCAGAAAGGGCATCCCCAACAGCAGTTTAGGGCAGCCAAAATGCTCTATTCTTTCCATTATGTAGGAGCATAGTTTCCCTCTGCCTTTTAGTGACAGGTCCCTGGTTTTGAGGTACTGAGTTGAGCAAGTATGTGAATGTTTCCCACTTCCTGCCTCTCTGGCCCTATTGTTGTGATACTTCAGTTAGTAGAAAAGACTCCTGAGGTTTTATAGATATTTCTACACTGATGAAAATTTTCAATCCCTTATTTTTTAAAGAATATTTAAATGGGAAGTTCAAGTAAAATTAATGAAGTGCTGAAAGTTTAATGAGCATCTTATCTGGAAGCCCAGCTTTGCTCTATGTATCCTCCTCCTGATTATAATCGAGTAACTATCTGAATTCCTCTCTACATTAAGAAGTAGCTAAGCAATGTGAGGAAGTCTCATGGAACCCAATATGTTATTTCCCATCTTAATCCAGAGGAGATACAAAACAGATTATATTATATTTATTATATTACATTATAAATCCAATTTCCTAATTACTTTCATTGATACTAAGTATGGCCTGGGATTTGAAGTGGACCTTAAGCTAAGATAAAGATTTGATTGAAAAGGATGGCGGGGAAGTGTATGCAAAGCACTCCATATCAAGTTCTAAGAGCTCCGTAAGTGTTGATTCTTATTATTAAAAATACTGATTGTTCCAGAACTATGAAGATAATAAATAAATGCAGATATGAAGTATGGTAGTGATAGGAATATGGAATTTAAAACCAGAATTACCTGAGATGGAATACCTTTTTTGTCACTGTGAAGTGTATGACCTTTACCTGTAAATTAAAGCCATTAACAGATTTGGGTAAATTAGTGGTAAAGAAGTAATTAAAGTTAAAAAAAAAAAATTAGGCTGTGACTTATAACCTACTTTGGAGTCAAGAGACATGAAAGCAGAGTGGAGTACAGGAGACACAGTGAAAGCTGCTTGGGTCAGGTGGTGGCTCTGGCAGTATCACAGATGGATGGAAACAAGATATGAAATAATGAAATCGAAATACTTTATGGTGATTTTGGGGGAAGGCAAAGCCGGGGTTTCTCACTCACCACTATCTTCACCCAAAAGTTTGATAATGCCATCTTTATAATGAAAACTATCATTGTGAAGTAGATTATAATAATACACAGGATTTTCTTCTTACTTTGGTCATTTGTATATTCTATAATATTTCACTCTCAAGAAAAAGAGACACTTTATTTCCCTAGTAAAACAATGTTTTCCTGTACTTATATTTCCCAGGTAATATTTCACCCAAACTTATAATCAATTCAGTGGATTAATTTATATTTCATTCCTTGGGAAACTGGATATAGTGAGTCTTGTTAAGAAGGTTTCTTTTACATAACTCATTCTAAATTTACTTTCCCCTCATCATCTTGTTTGATTCTCCACTATGCTCTCTTCTCTTCCAACAAGAGTGGTTCCTCATGTTCTCCCAGTGAATCTCTTGGTAAATCGGACTGTGCCTTTTGCCGGTTCTTTTCACCACCCTCCACAAAAAGAATCCTACTTACGAGATTTCTTTCTAGGTGGATATTCTTCTCAGAAAACAGAGTTGCCTGTTCATAATCGCATCATCATGGATCCCATCAGTTGTTTCAACCAAAATAAGTACTTGGCTGCTATTAAGCCTTTAGCATTTCACTTCCTTCTTTGTAGCTCTCATGTTTCCAGTATAAATTCACATTTAATTTGTTTGCCATTAACACTCCCAGGAATCATTCAGTAATAATGTTTTCTATCTTTTCTGCTCATTGAGTATCTATTACTATTTATGCATCCCTGGAGATGTTCATTTGCATCCTTCCCGACAGAATTATATTTTGTTATTTTGGGCTCAGAGTTCTGAGACTTTTGCATATATTTCAATTGTATTTCTCTCAATTACAGATTTTTCAGCAGTTCCAGACTTAATATTGTTGAAAACACCAATCCTACAGATCATGTTAGAGCTATGACATAATACCAAAGGGAATGCAACCTGTAGGCTTTATCCAGAGGTCTCCTAGGTATATTACCTTTTACTAACCATCACCTTTTGTTTTCCTTAAGTGTTTTGGATAACACAAGTTTCTGCTTTAATGCCATGTGAACAAATGTGGAACAAAAAGAGGTAGATGGAAAAACAGATGTAGTTAATGTTTCGGGTGATAACAGTAGCTAATGATGATATTAATAACATGCATGCATTGAGGTCATCCATGTGCTCTGCTGTATTACAAGTCCTTTGTATGTATCACTACAATTAAGTTTCACAATACTCCCATAAGTTAGCTATTCTTCTTATCCCTATTTTTGCAGACAGGTAAATTGAGCTGAAAGATTCAGTGGCTTCTCAAAGATCACACAACCAGAAAGTGGGAGATCAGAGAATCTAATTTTTTAACCAACATGCCATTATCCTTTCATTGAGTTGTTTGTTGTTATTGTATGTTTATAAAAAATTAAAATGCACACAAAACTCAAAACCACTATCTCCCCTCCCCCCACCATGGTGGGAAAAATAAAGAAAAAGAAACAATGGCTTCTATATAGTTTTCAGAGTCTTTGGACCCTGCTTACTAGAATAAAAAAAGAAAAAAAGCAACAGTTTCATGTATTGGTCCCAATATTTGTTCCTTTTCTAGGTTTTGTATTTGTCTGTTAATCCACTCTTCTTTTTGTGGCTTTTTGTCTCTATACTGACAGTTTTACAAAATCGAACTTCCCCAGGTTTAAATTTAAAAAGTTGTTTACCATTAGTACATTGCAGTGATCTTTAAGTGATGCCATTAAGTATGAATATGGAATTTTATGAGAAAGAAAAATATTCGATGATTCATTTATTATAATGTACCAATCATCAACAAGATACTTTCTTATATTGTTGAAGATGAATATAAATTCTTATGAATAAGAAAGTTATTATAATATATGAGAAAATTATTCTAATATAACAATTACGAAGTTCAATAAACTTTACATTTATCTCCCTTTCAGATCATTTGATTTGCTCTGTGGTGGGTATAAAAACAACTATCTGGGTAAATCTTTCATTTGTTGAATGGTTGCTTAAGTGTTAGGATTCAGTGGTTATAGCAAGTGTGTGAAAGGCCTGTTTTTTGGTTTTTGTTTTGTTTTTTGTTTTTTTGCTCTGATATTTTATGACACATATTCTAAATGCTGCCTAGTTTGGACTAAATATTAAAGGATATAGTTTATAGTAGTATTTATTGTGAAACTTTTCCTATATTTGGAAAAAAAAATCATCATTTATCAGGATAAGAACAGTGTGCAAGAAGTGAGCACATATTCTCCAAGAAGATAAATGGCACAGATATGATCATGAACTAGAATTAGATTATGTTAACATCTGGGCACATGCCAGCCTCTGATTATCAGCATCAAATGCCTTTTCATTTTCTTGTGATCACTCTCATTTTTAACCAATTTTAGACTCAATTTTGTGATTTACCAAAGTAGACAAGCATGAAATGGATTTTTCATAGGAAAGAGATATTCTTGGTGAATAATAATGTTGTGTGATGGTGTCACTTCTCTAGACTTGTTTTAACTTCTTCACTACATAACCCCTGTTTTTGGTGATGGAAGTGTGTATCTCTTGCTCTTCCTGTGCTCACAGCTACAGGCTTCCAAAGCCCCTTGATGTTAGGTGGGGCCATAGGACTGACCTTAGGCCAGTGAAAAATGGGTATAAGTGACATCACCACCTCTGCATTAAAATGATCTTCACACAATTCTTCCTTTCTTTTTCCTTCTGTAGATACCCTGGAAGTCAAAGGTGATAGAGGGTGGGTCATAGTTGTAATGGGCCAATGGCCTTCTCACCTCTCCTCCCAAAACACATACACACACTTGTAGACACACACACACACACACACACACATTGGCCATTAGACTGTGATGTGAATAAGCAATAATATTTCTGTGTTAAGCCACTTAGATTTTGGATGTTAGAGCAATAAATCTGCCCTGAATAATAATTAGAGTTATTCCAGGTGAAATGTAAGCATACTTAGCAGTTAAGAGCACAGATTTTGTGTGAGATGTATCTGAGTCCATACTCTGGCTTTCCTTTTGTTAATTGTGTGGTTAATTGATTAACCTTTCTGTGTCTCAGTCCCTTCATCTGTAAAATGAGGATAACAATAGCTACCTAACAGGTTTATGTGTTGAATAATACTGTATGTATATATATACAGTGTTTAGTATAGTGTCTAATAAATAGTAGTATTTGATAAATTTAAGCTTTTTAGGAACCTTTTTCTGTAGGAATTGCTGTTCATTTAGGTCATGCTCCATCCTAGAAAAGGCAAAATTGAGAGACTTAAGTAAGGGACATCATTAGGAAATGGTGGAACTGAAGTCCCCCCCTTGATAACTGAACTGCATCATGTCTCAGACTCTTAAAAGTTTACAGAAAATATTTGTCCACGTTATTCCTGATTACTATAATGGAACTTGGGATTTTCTCCCCACTCCTAAATCTCTGTTACTTTCTTTACCTGGGGCTATGTCTCCAATCTCTCAGGCCTCAGGGGACTTCTAGGTTTCTCTGTGATCAGGAAGACCATCCTTCAGTGTTCAGTGCCTGGTGTTTCTCCTAGTCCTTCAGGGCACCCTCAGCCTGCCCCCTCCCAGTAGTTACTCTCAGTGCAGCATGTTAGACCCTGTGTCCCTCCCGATGCTATGGAGATGATCGTATTGACTCTTCTTGGAGCCCCCACCACCCCTGAATGCAGAGAAAGGAATTCCTTTAGCAGGACTTTTCACCTCTGTTATGTTACAGACAACAGTTTTTTGGGGTTTTTTTTAACTTTTTATTTTATATTAGAGTATCATTGATTAACAGTGTTTTGTTAGGTGTACAGCAAAGTGATTCAGTTATACATATATAGGTATCTATTATTTTTCAAATTCTTTTCCCATTTAGGTTGTTACGTAATATTGAGCAGAGTTCCCTGTGCTGTATAGTAAGTCCTTGTTGGTTATCTATTTTAAATATACCAGTGTGTCTGTGTACACAGATGACAGTTTTAAGACATTTCACATAGAAGCAATTATCTTAAGGATAATTGCTTTTCCTAAGGCCCTTCATGATTCATATCCTGTAGACTAGATTCAGGAAGTCTGTAGTGGGCACTGCTTTTCTTCTTTAGAGGACAAGCTCAAGGATTTGCATATGAGAACAAGACAATTCCGCCCAAAATTAGGACTGCAAATTCAGATTCCTTCTTTTTACCACTGTAAGTTGTCCCATTCAGTATAAAAATTTGTCTCGACCTCTTAAAGTTTGTTGAGGGTGAATCTAGACAAAGGAACCTGGGCATATGAGGATATGTGAGCTGTTCAACATGCCTGGAGAATGAACTAGAAAGAGTGGAGTGCTGTACAGCAGAGAGGATACTGATATCTCATGTTAATTAAGGCTTTGTTGCAAAGACAATGGGGACTCTTTGAACAACATTTAACAGGGGGTGGGAGTTGGTGCTCAGAAGATATGGAGTGATTGTTTTCCATCTCTGTTTACTCACCTATTTAAATATCAAAGATTTGTTATATTTTAGAAATAGGAGGGTTTTAGAAATGTTGTTCATTTCTTCCACTTATATAGGAAGAAATTAAAGGCTCCAGTTGCTCGCAGACTTGTCCCAGACCTGGGCTCATTCTATTAAAAATTGCCTCTTTTTCTTACTTCTCGCCTCTGAGTTTTACATTTGCACCATTTCCTTTCAAAACCTTTCCTTTCAAAAAGGTATGTAAAAAAAAAACAAACCAGGTATGTTTATGTAAATGGTGTTACTTTTTGGATTTTTCATAATTCTAATCAAATTTTTGAAAAGTAACAGTAGAAATATGAAAAAAGGGCTCACTGTAGAATAGACTTCTCATGAATGAAAATGTAGTCTCTTTTTCACTTATTCACTGAAACCTAGTATGTTTGTTTGATATTTAACACACTCAGTATGTCCAAACCCAGCCATCTTTAAAATGTCCTGAATTAGAAAATTATGTAAAGGTTTGCCTCATAACTATGCCCAGAGCCAAACCCAAATACACACTTGGCAGGTTTTTCCTGTTATTCAGAACATTAGTAATAGCTTTTATTATTTTTTTCTATTGCAGTGAGAGGTGAGGACATCCCAGCATTTTTTTTTTTAATTTAATTTTTTTTTCCCAGAGTATTTTTCTCACCTCTTCTTTAGTATGTTCTCTGTGCTGTAAAGGAGACATTACTAATCTGAATGAGCAGAAATCCAGTTCCTTCCTGGGCCATGGTCCCAGGTTGTATCAGTTTGAGAAAAAAAAGTATCATAGACTCATACCTGGCTCACTCTCCCCATACCTGCTGGGGGCTCTACTAGTTAGCACTATGCACTTGAGTCTCAATGGTGGGTGTGTGCCTTGAGTTCTTATTCTGCACAGACAACCAAAGGGTCATAAAAACCAAGATTCAGTTTGGTGTGTAAGGTTTAGAAAAAGATAGGAAACTCTGCTTAGATTTCTGGTTAAAGTCTTTAAAACCCATTTTTCCCAGAGCCCTATATTGGGGTAATGATAATTTGATTTTAAAAATAACTTGGTATTTTATTTTCAAGAGTGACTATTTTTCCTTGCACATATCAACATTGTCAACCTTGGGGGGCAGGGGGGAAATACAAAGTAATGGATAGGACAGTGTTTGGATAGACCTAGACCTTTCTGACAATTTTCTATCTCAGTCTAGTGAGACTAACTAAATGAGATGTGTGGCAATAATGGGGAAGAATGACAGTCATTTAGAAAATAGTAGTGGGTGGCAGGGTATGGCGGCTGCATATACTACCTCTGGACAGCTGGCTTACAAGGGAAAAGAAGAAGTTTTGTTCTGTTTTGTTTTTTTTCTGTTTGTTTTTCTAACTGGAGTCATAAAACCCTAGAGTTGGAAGAACAATCACGAGTTGCTATGATGGTTAGTTTTATGTGTCAACTTGTTAGGCTGTAATGCTCACTATTCAATCAAACACTAATCTTGGTGTTACTGTAAAGGTATTTTGTAGATGTGGTTAACATCCACATTCAATCAACTTTAAGTATAGGGGATTATCCTTGATAGTGTGGATGGGCCTCATCCACTCAGTTGAAAGGCCTTAAGAGCAAAACTGGAGTTTCCATCAAGAAGAAGACATTCTGTCTCAAGACTGCAGCATCAGCTTCTGCCTTTGCCTGAGACATTACAACCTGCTGGCCTGTCCTATAGATTTCAGACTTGCTAGTCCCCACAGATGCATAAGCAAGTTCCTTAAAATAAATCTGTTTTTGTCTGTCTGCCCGTCTGTTCATCCATCCAGCCATCCATCCATCCATCTAGATAATCTCTGTATGGATCTACCTGTCTATGCCTATCTATCTACTTGCCTATCATCCGTCTATCTATCTATCATCTATCACCTGTCAATAGATTCTTCTCTTACTGATTTGATTTCCTCTGGAGAACCCTGAGGAAACCCTGAGTAACCCTGTTACTAGTGTCTAGTCTGATTTCTTACCCAATGCAGAAATGTATTTTACATATATGACAAAAGTCCTCCATTTACTGACTATTTTCATTTATGGAAATACCCTGCTTGAGGTGCATTTTTGCATTGTTGTCTTGATTGAATTATTTCAAAGTTCTGTATTTTAAGCTTTATACTAAAACTTTATACTAAAATCACTACTCCAGCTTAATTTTCTTGTGATCTTTAAAATTTGTTTAAATATACATAGAGTTTCTTTTTTGTTCATTAGATTTTATGATGTCCATTGGACAAATTAGCACAACTCATTATAGTATGCAGTGCATTAAAGTTCTATGTAAATACATTTTCTTCCTAATGTATAAGTTCTTGGTGGATAAGGACTGTGAAGGACTATACCATGTTCATATGATTATCCTTGTGCCTTTCTTAGATACTCAAAATCACTGTTGAATTTAATGTCTGTCTTGGGATCAGTGAAATCTGCCTCACCATTACTCTTACCTGTTAGTCCTCTCTTTTCCTTCTAGTGCATTGGATATCACCCCTGGCTTCAAGTTACAATATCTTTCAAAAGCCCAAACCCTACCCCAAACCATTTAAATCAGTCTCTCTAGGATTGGACCCAGGTATGAGAGTTTTTGAAGAGCTCCTCGGATGACTCTAGCACTGAGCCAGGGTGAGCAAAGTCTGCGCTGGAATAACATGGAACACCCCCCTCCCTTTCCGCATGACACCACTCTAACATTCCGAAGACACTTTCCATGTCTCCTGTCTCTTTCCCAAATGAAACGTTGTATTTATAACTCAAATCATTATTACTGTTTCTCCAGAACCTGCACCATGCAGTTTGACTTCCTCTGGGGCTCATATTAACTGATCAGAACCTTCATTTAATGTGGCATTCTCAGCATGGAGCCTCTGTGAGCCTTTTGGAGATTATTAGCCTCCCAAGTGAGATTCGGAATTTATGAGATAAA
This sequence comes from Eubalaena glacialis, assembly GCF_028564815.1. Taxonomy (NCBI): domain Eukaryota; kingdom Metazoa; phylum Chordata; class Mammalia; order Artiodactyla; family Balaenidae; genus Eubalaena; species Eubalaena glacialis. The sequence goes on along the minus strand of NC_083724.1, from coordinate 80,567,462 downwards.
AGCTCTGTTTTTATGGAGTCAGTTTTTGTTTAGCTTATTTGCAAGTGATACTCAGAGTAGTTGCCATTGGCTGCTCTGCCTTATGACTGATTCCAAATTTACTGTTTAATAACACTTCTTTTGATTTATTCCTCTTCTAAATTAATAACAGCCTGAGATTATGGGGAAAGAAAACAAAAACAAAAACAAAAACATAGGCTTTGAAATCTGAAACACCATGAATTGATTTGTGGTTTTATCAAGTGGTAATGGATGGGTCATTTAGGAAAAGCAGTGTCAGTTGGGAGAGATTTGTTTTCCTCATCTGTAAAAGGGGTCAATGCAGTAGTATTATCTTGCAATAATAGTGAAGATTATAAATAACATTTGTAAAGGATTTAGCATAGAATCTGGCATTTGGAAAGTGTCCATTAAATTGTATCCATCTTTATAACATACATGGATTTAAAGTACCCACGCCTCTTCTATCCTGACATTCAATGAACTGTGCTATGACAGTTTTATACTAATAACTGAAGTTTTAGTAAGGTCAGTATTTGTATTATGCTGTTTTGAAAGGTAGAGAGGTCTAAAAGGGCATGTGGACTGTAACTCTCTACTCTGCAGAATCCATTCAACACCTCCTGGCTGGTTCAGGCACAGAGACTTCCTGGCTGGTTCAGGTTATGGACCCACCACTGACATTGCTGGTAAACCCAACGGAGATGGTGCTCAGACTGGGTATGTAACAAGATTGGTACAAACCTAGTTGTGAGTATCGTGCAAGGTAGGTCCCATGTTGTTCCCTACCTGCTACACTTTCGGATTAGAATCAAAGTCCACAACATCACATGGTATGGATTAAGGAAGGATTAGGTAGAATAGAAAATGTGTCAAGTCCGAGTCAGTAAGAAAAAAATAAGGCATAGGTTCCACCTCTCCTGTTGTCCGACTTTTAAGTCATGGTGGGGACTAGGACATTTTGCTTGATCCCAAAATTGGATCTTTGTTCTAGAAGAGGAATTCTTTATCCCCGTGAATTTCATTTTCTTTTTTTCTTTCTTTCTTATTTTTTTTTTCTTGGAGAGGTGGGATAGGAATTAGAGTATAAAAATATCAACCTTGTCCATGGGGGGATATTCAGATGATTTTGACGCCTAGAAGTCAGGAATTGGGAGCCAGCTGTTTACAGGTATTGTCTGAGAAAAGCACTCGGAGTCCTGGGAGATGCTCTTCACTGGGAGAAAGTCACTTTCTGTTGGAGTATTTTTCTTGGATCAGTTCATTCTATTTGGAGAATGGCTGCCTACGTTTCCAGCAACTCAGGCAACCCAGAGTAAGCTTTTGGAAACTTACACATTCTCTTCTACTTGGTTTCCTCATCTGAAAAAAAAAAAGGAGTTAAAATCACATCTTAAATTTGCTGAATGTCTTAAGTAAAACATTATTGTGTGGCTTGGCGTAGAGACTGCCCTGAAAGTAATGATAGCTATTATTGCATCCCAGACACAATCACCCAGACGTTGAACAGTGATGGGGTATATATTAAATCATATTATAATGTAAATAATAGATTTTATTTCTAAGTAACTACTAGCACACTTGCCATTTCATCAAGATCCCAACTTGCTTCCATTATAGATGGGTCCTTACAAACTGCTAGTTTATGGCCTAAGAGTCAAAATCATATTAAAAAAAATGCTTATACAGAGAAGCTCAGCCCCTGTCTTGTCCGCATTTACCAGTAGAGATAACCATTCTTTATAATTCTAGGATTTTATTATGCTTCCAGCGTTTTGAAGGCAAATGCAAACAATTATATATATATATCTATATATTCTTAAGTACACCCTTCTTATGTAAAAAATACTGTATACAGTGTTCTGTTAATGTGTTTGATGACTTTGGATGCTGCTCTCACTGGGAGTGGAAGCAAGGAGGGAGTAGAAGTCAAGACATTTTTCTCTTTACTACTGGCCCACTCTCTTAGTTAATTTCCCAGTAGTGGCCTTACTCTCTGTTTCTTACATTCATCTCCTAGTGTTCTCCCTTACCAACCTTGGTACAAATTGTGATCTCTCCTCCACTCCAGTGCCTAACACAATGCTGGGCACATAGAAGGAAGTGATAATAATAACAATTGTTGAATGAGAAAATCAATATCTCAGGGCCTGCAACATAGGTTTGTGTGGTACACCACAGTACTGCCAAAGCATCCCCCCATTGCAGATTAACGCATCTTAAAGTATTTCCATAGCTCTGTGGGGATAGCGTTTAGTGTGTCAGTGAAGTATGAAAAAATGTATTTTTTCTTGCAATGAGACAGTTGCAGGTGCTCATAATGTATTTTTTCTTGCAATGAGACAGTTGCAGTGCTATGCACTCAGCCAATTTTCAAATATATTAAAAAATGATTCATGATGAGTTAGGCAAAGCACATTATGCAAATTATATACCTAAAGTATAGTTTAACTCCAAAGCCTTAGTTCTATCTCACTGTTTAAATATTAATCATTTGGTTCACACATCTGATTTTAGGTCAAAAAAACTGGAATAAAAGCACCGATTTTCCAGTACTCAGTTGTATCCTAATGCATTTCTATCTAGCTGGAATTTTAAATAAGGAGTTGAGAAAAGATATTGGGTTATTTTATGGAATAGGATATGGAGTCTGTGATGACAGCTTAATAGAATTTCCGTTAAAGAGAAACTGAGCTGAAATTTAATCACTTGGTCAAAATTAAAATTGTCCATTTAGAATTTGAAATACTGAAATTAAATGATGGTAGCATGCATTTAGGTTTTCACACCCAATTCTGTTGAAAGGTAAAGCTTCAGAATTTTGTAACGCCCTGTAAGGATAAGTAACTCCTCTGCAGTGAAAACATAATGGGGTTTTACACTAAGTTTTACCAAATTCTTTCCAAGAAATTGTTCCTACTCATGGAGTGAGAACAGATCTAAGCAGATTTTATTTTACTATATTCGTATTCAATAAAATGTTTAAAATCCCAGATTTAAATTATGGATATATTTTGTTTTGTTGGATTACTATGAGGCAACCTCAGGAGGTCAAATAACTTGCAAAACTATGAATATCCTAGTACCTAAATTTATCATGCATATCATTACTTTATTCCTTAAAAAAAAAAAGAATAATAAAATGGTAGTTGCTGTGACTTAATTTCAAAGAAAAAAAGAAGGCAACAGTTGTGAAATATGAAGATTGTTTATAGACTCCTATTATTTAGGATCTCGAAATAACCAGCCAAGTATCTTATGTCATATTGCAAGTTTGGCCAATGCACATGCCATTAGTTGGCTTGTTTGTGTAAATAAATTGAAGAACTTTTTACTTTTATGTGACTTATAACTAGTAGACAAATAAATCCTGGAAATCTAATGCACAGTAGAGTGAATACAGACAACAATATTGTATTGTAATCATCAAACTTGCTAAGAGACTAGATCTTAATTATTCCCACCACAAAAAAGAAATGATAATTACGTGATAGAGTTGCTACAATGGCAGTCGTATTACATACAATATATAGATGTGTGTCAAATCAACATATGGTGCCCCTTAAATTTACACAATGTTATTTGTCAAACATATTAAAAAAATAAAGACGTTGCTAACTATAAAAAACTTAAGAAAAATAAAAAATTTAAGATGTAAAATGATTTCCTAAGATTTTCATAAGTAACATCATTGATTCAATGTGTTTCTAACTAAACAAAACTTTAGCCCTAAAAGCGAGAGAAATTCATATAATTCCCACTAGACACTCTTTACTTTGCAGTTAGTTCAAGTGCTTGATTATTTGTTTGTTTTAACATGTATAGAGTATTAAAGTGTGTCTACAATTCATCATTTTGTTCAGTTCAAACCAACATTTAAACTAAGATAAATACGAATATATACTTTAAATAACAAACACAATTAAATGTAGCACTGTTAAGTAAATGAAATTCCAGTGGTTTGCAAATATAATGTTGATGGGTCATTGCTATGGGGATCAGAATTCCTGACAGACATGTGTGATCTTAAACATACTCACCCCCATTTTTTGTGGGGGTTGGGGGAAGGGCTCAGCTTCCCACTGTAAAATGTAGGCACTGGACCTTATCATCTCTGATTGATCTTTGAATTTCTACTTGTTTATGATTGTGTGAAAGCATGACCTGCCCTCAAGATTTTCCTGTAATAGTTCTGATAAAATTTCTTTCCGTCTCCTTAAGTTTTAGAAAGAAAAATTATTTATGCTTTTTATGAGAACTCCTCTTTTCACTCTTTAAAAGAGTGAAGACAAGACTTCCCTCTAATTAGGAGAAAACAATTTTGATAAGGTTTCCAGTGACCTGAGAGTTGCTAAAATAAGCGATTGCTTTACCTTATCTGATTTCTGTAGCTTTAGACTGGGGAGGCTCTTTCATTTCTGAAACTGTTACCTCCTTTGACTTTCTGATGTCATTCTTTATTGATTTTTCTCTTCGTTCAGTGGTCACAGAAGTATATTAAATTTAGTACATTGGAACTGAGCTCAACAAATTTGATCCCACAGAAAATTTCCCTCTTTTTGTATTTTCTTCCTTATTGAATGGTGTTACCATACATAAAATCATAAACATCAGAAATTTTAAAGTTCGGAAGTTGAAAAAAATCAGCCTATGCTTAGCTCACCGGAGTTTCACCTACCATGAAGTGGGGGTAGATTTTTCATCATACAAAGGTAAATTTGCTCATCAAATCTGTGTACTACTCGAGCAGACCTAAGGTAGTATCTGACCTGCACACATTTCCCTAGTTCAGCCTCTTGTCAACTGTGATAGTATGCCGTAGTATTTATCAATTTATTTCCCTCCATTTGTATCCAGATGGAGGCAGACTTAAATTGCGTAATTTGGAATGAATTTAGTTGACTATTCACAAAGATAGGAGCAGAGTGTAGAAAAGCTACAGCTGCAAAGGATAGTAACTACACGGTGTCATCACCTTCCATTGACCAGAATAAGCAGAGAAGCAATGTTGCTGAATTCAGGATAGAGTTTTACGTGGAGAAGGACACTGAATAGTAGCTAGGGCCTTCAACTGAGAGTTTGATGGAACATTACCTTCTCTGCTCCTAGGGATGGAAACTGAATAAATACTCCAATATAGCTTTCATTCCTCCCCGTGAGCATCTACCATTGCTACCTTTTAGTGAAATCGAATCAGAAGCCATAGGACAATGGAGCCCATCAATACAGGTTATATAAGTCAACCTCAATGGGAAGAGCAGAGAGTAAAAAGACAAAATGGTTCCAGGGGACAAATTGAAGTCATTCAGGACACTCACCAAGCCAGTTATTCACCTACTATTCCAGTGTCTCAGATCTCTCGAAAGTAGCGGTCCCCAAACTTTTTGGTACCAGGGACCAGTTTCATGGAAGACAATTTTTTCATGGGGGGGAGGGAATGGTTCAGGCGGTAATGCGAGTGTTGGGGAGTGGCAGATGAAGCTTCGCTTGCTCGCCTCCTGTTGTGCGGCTGGGTTCCTAACAGTAATGGTCCATAGCCCGGGGGTTGGGGACCCCTGCTCTAAAGTATAAATGCAAGTATCTTCACATTACATCCAAGGCTTCTGATGGTCTGATCCATATTTACTGCTGTAGTCCTTCCTCCTCCTACTACTTTATGTCTTAAGTATAGCACTCTAGTTGTAGTTATTTTTCCCTTGCTATATAATATGTTTCCATGTATTTTGAGCATTAAAGTGGAAAGAATTGCAAATTAAACCTCCATATATCCATTACATATTTAAACAAATTGTTAACATTTTCTTATCTGTTGATTTTGCTGAAGAATTTTAATGAAAAGTATAGAAAATTATACCATATTCTGGTATGCACCCATAAATTTGTCATTGTATATCTACAAAACATGACACTATCATTTCCCCAGTTAAATTAATCCATCCTTAGTATAATTTATCCTTGGTCTCTGCACACGGCCCGCTGCCAACTTGAGTTGAGTGTCCTGTGAGGAGCTTGAGCGCACGTCCCGAGCTGAAGTGTAGGCTCAGCCATTTCATGAGGATCTCTGGTCTGAAGGGCTGGGGGCAAGGCCTTTGCACGGGGCCCGGTATGAGCAAGAGAAACAGACTAAGCACAAAGGGAAAAAAAGTGGATGGGCTAGACCTGAAGTGAGATTACCAGATTTATGTCCTTTCCAGATGAAATGTGGATCCTCTAGCAACAGGAATAATGGAAGATTTCCCTAAATCTGCCCTCAAGCTTTTCCTTGATTCATCTCCGTGTGGCTGACAGGGTCTTGGTGCTCTAGCCGGGTGTCAGGCCTGAGCCTCTGAGGTGGGAGAGCCGAGTTCAGGACATTGGACCACCAGAGACCTCCCGGCCCCACATAATATCAATCAGCAAGAGCTCTCCCAGAGATCTCCGTCTCAATGCTAAGACCCAGCTCCACTCAACGACCAGCAAGCTCCAGTGCTGGACACCCCATGACAAACAACTAGCAAAACAGGAACACAACCCCACCCATTAGCAGAGAGGCTGGCTAAAATCATAATAAGTTCATAGACACCCCAAAACACACCACCGGACACGGTCCTGCCCACCAGAAAGAAAAGATCCAGCCACGTCCACCAGAACACAGGCACCAGACCCCTCCACCAGGAAGCCTACACAACCCACTGAACCAACCTTACCAACTGGGGGCAGGCACCAAAAACGACAGGAACTACAAAGCAGCAGCCTGCGAAAAGGAGACCCCAAACACTTGTAAGTTAAGCAAAATGAGAAGACAGAGAAATATGCAGCAGATGAAGGAACAAAGTAAAAACCCACCAGACAAACCAGTGAAGAGGAAATAGGCAGTCTACCGGAAAAAGAATTCAGAGTCATGATAGTAAAGATATCCAAAATCTTGGAAATAGAATGGAGAAAATCCAAGAAACTTTTAATAAGGATCTAGAAGAACTAAAGGGCAAACAAACAATGATGAACAACACAATAAATGAAATTAAAAATTCTCTAGAAGGAATCAATAGCAGAATAACTGAGGCAGAAGAACAGATAAGTGACCTGGAAGGTAAAATAGTGGAACTAACTACTGCAGAACAGAAAAAAGAAAAAAGAATGAAAAGAATTGAGGACAGTCTCAGAGACCTCTGGGACAACATTAAACGCACCACATTCGAATTATCGGGCTCCCAGGAGAAGAAGAGAAAAAGAAACGGACTGAGAAAATATTTGAAGAGATTATAGTTGAAAACTTCCCTAATATGGGAAAGGAAATAGTCAATCAAGTCCAGGAAGCACAGAGAGTCCCATACAGGATAAATCCAAGGAGAAACACGTCAAGACACATATTAAACTATCAAAAATTAAATACAAAGAAAAAATATTAAAAGCTGCAAGGGAAAAGCAACAAATGACATACAAGGAAATCCCCACAAGGTTAACAGCTGATCTTTCAGCAGAAACTCTGCAAGCCAGAAGGGAGTGGCAGGACATATTTAAAGTGATGAAAGGGAAAAACCTACAACCAAGATTACTCTACCCAGCAAGGATCTCATTCAGATTAGACGGAGAAATTAAAACCTTTACAGACAAGCAAAAGCTAAGAGAATTCAGCACCACCAAACCAGCTTTACAACAAATACTAAAGGAACTTCCCTAGGCAGGAAATACAAGAGAAGGAAAAGACGTACAATAACAAACCCAAAACAATTAAGATGATGGTAATAGGAGCATACATATCGATAACTACCTTAAATGTAAATGGATTAAATGCTCCAACCCAAACACATAGACTGGCTGAATGGATACAAAACAAGACCCGTATATTTGCTGTCTATAAGAGACCCACTTCAGACCAAGGGGCACACACAGACTGAAAGCGAAGGGATGGAAAAATATATTCCACACAAATGGAAATCAAAAGAATGGTGGAGTAGCAATTCTCATATCAGACAAAATAGACTTTAAAGACTATTACAAGAGACAAAGAAGGACACTACATAATGATCAAGGGATCAATCCAGGAAGAAGATATAACAATTGTAAATATATATGCACCCAACATAGGCGCACCTCAATACATAAGGCAACTGCTAACAGCTATAAAAGAGGAAATCGACAGTAACACAATAATAGTGGGGGACTTTAACACCTCACTTACACCAATGGACAGATCATCCAAACAGAAAATTAATAAGGAAACACAAGCTTTAAATGACACAATAGACCAGACAGATTTAATTGATATTTATAGGACATTCCATCCAAAAACAACAGAATACACTTTCTTCTCAAGTGCTCATGGAACATTCTCCAGGATAGATCATATCTTGGGTCACAAATCAAGCCTTGGTAAATTTAAGAAAATTGAAATCTTTTCAAGTATCTTTTTCCAACCACAATGCTATGAGACTAGATATCAATTACAGGAAAAAAAATCTGTAAAAAATACAAACACAAGGAGGCTAAACAATACACTACTAAATAACCAAGAGATCACTGAAGAAATCAAAGAGGAAATGAAAAAATACCTAGAAACAAATGACAATGAAAACTCGACGACCCAAAACCTATGAGATGCAGCAAAAGCAGTTCTAAGAGGGAAGTTTATAGCAACACAATCCTACCTCAAGAAACAAACATCTCGAATAAACAATGTAACCTTACACCTAAAGCAATTAGAGAAAGAAGAACAAAAAAAAACCCAGTTAGCAGAAGAAAAGAAATCATAAAGATCAGATAAGAAATAAATGAAAAAGAAATGAAGAAAACAATAGCAGAGATCAATAAAACTAAAAGCTGGTTCTTTGAGAAGATAAACAAAATTAATAAACCATTAGCCAGACTCATCAAGAAAAAAAGAGAGAGGGGCTTCCCTGGTGGCGTAGTGGTTAAGAATCCGCCTGCCAATGCAGGGGACACGGGTTTGAGCCCTAGTCCAGGAAGATCCCACATGCCGTGGAGCAACTAAGCCCGTGTGCCACAACTACTGAGCCTGCGCTCTAGAGCCTGTGAGCCACAACTACTCAGCCCGTGCGCCTAGAGGCTGCCCTCCGCAACAAGAGAAGCCAGTGCAATGAGAAGCCTGTGCACCGCAACAAAGATTAGCCCCCACTCGCCTCAACTAGAGAAAAGCCCATGTGTATCAACAAAGACCCAGTGCAACCAAAAATAAAATAAATTAAATTAAATTAAAAAGGAAAAAAAGGGGAGAAGACTCAAATCAACAGAATTAGGAATGGAAAAGGAGAACTAACAACTGATACTGCAGAAATACAAAGGATCATTAGAGATTACTACAAGCAACTATATGTCAATAAAATGGACATCCTGGAAGAAATGGACAAATTCTTAGAAAAGCACAACCTTCTGAGACTGAACCGGGAAGAAATAGAAAATGTAAACAGACCAATCGCAAGCACTGAAATTGAAACTGTGATTAAAAATCTTCCAACAAACAAAAGCCCAGGACCAGATGGCTTCACAGGCGAATTCTATCAAACATTTAGAGAAGAGCTAACACCTGTCCTTCTCAAACTCTTTCAAAATATAGCAGAGGGAGGAACACACCGAAACTCATTGTACGAGGCCACCATGACCCTGATACCAAAACCAGATAAAGATGTCACAAAAAAAGAAAACTACAGGCCAATATCACTGATGAACATAGATGCAAAACTCCTCAACAAAATACTAGCAACAGAATCCAACAGCACATTAAAAGGATCATACACCATGATCAAGCGGGGTTTATCCCAGGAATGCAAGGATTCTTCAATATATGCAAATCAATCAATGTGATAAACCATATTAACAAACTGAAAGATAAAAACAATATGATGATATCAATAGATGCAGAAAAAGGTTTCAACAAAATTCAACACCCATTTATGATAAAAACCCTCCAGAAAGTAGGCATAGAGGGAACTTACCTCAACATAATAAAGGCCATATATGACAAACCCACAGCCAACATCATTCTCAATGGTGAAAAACTGAAACCATTTTCACTAAGTTCAGGAACAAGACAAGGTTGCCCACTCTCACCACTGTTATTCAACATAGTTTGGAAGTTTTAGCCACAGCAATCAGAGGAGA